>NC_079474.1:9487034-9790064 GCF_026230105.1 Diorhabda sublineata | reverse complement strand
TACCTTCAAGAGTGCAGGTTAAGAAGGTCGATCAAGCTTCCCCAACCTCTTTTCAGGGTAATGTTGTTCTAATAATGGATGACTTCGGGTGGTGGCGGTTGTTCTTTGTCATCATCTTTTTTAAGTCATCTAAGTTGAGAGGTTGAGTTCTGTATACAATATTTTTGACATATCCCCACAAAAAGAAATCGAATTCTATATATCCGCCCCTCTTTATCCACCGATTTGGAAAATTTGGTTCAGATACTGACGAGCATTCATTTGCTAATGGGGCGGCGCTTTATCTTGCTGAAACAATACGCAGAAACTTGTAAGTTTGCTGGATCAGGATATAAGTTTGTCAAATTTAATACATTATTCCAAAAAACTCTATTGTTTGTACAATAACAAAAAACAACTTACATTTTTATGATGTGACGCCATTTCACTGATAAAATGGGAGCTATTGAAGCTTTTTGTTGATAAATGTTGTTATAACTTTCGTTGGACGTAAAACAGTGTGACCAACACATTCATAATGAAACTCGTTCACTAATATAGACCTTGAAGCCGGTTCTGTTGTTAAGTTAAAGTTTGGGGAATGCGCCAGTTATTTCTGTGTATGCTTTTGTTACCCGCTATATTATGGTGTAACTGTTTCTATAGAGACAATTTCTAAGAAGGCTTTTTAATTTTCAACGGAAAATTAGAAATTTCCAGTAATCGAAAATTCGAAATTTCTAGTTATACAAAATTCTCAAAAGTGAGATAGTATATAAGAGTATCTAACAACCGGAGAGAATCAGTAAATAATTTGATGTCAATAAACCAAACGGTGTATTCAAACAAATTAGTGCTGTGAATAGTTGAGTAGAAGTGTTAGTGTATAAATTACTTAAGTAAGATTCACCGTGTGTTTAGATCAACGCACCTTTTACTAATTAAAAACTATTCAATTAAATATGAACATTATAGAAGATTTGAAGCTAAACAAGCGAAACAATCTATTTTAGATGAGTAACTATTTTCCGAATAGATGGATTTTAATCATTTGGCATTGACATTGCACTGTTTGGTAATATCTTAAGGAAAAAGTATATTCTCGTCAAAATTGCAAGACAGAATCCAATTTCATTTTAATGATCGCTAACCATTTAAAAAAGGATAGAATTACGTATTCGTGAAGATGGGGATATTTTGAATACTTGCTCTAACGAAATTTTATTTCATGTTCTTAATATTTTTCTTGTGATTTTAAAGTAATTAATAACTTCATACCAGCATTGGCTCTCACTTCAAAATTTTCAAATCAAAAATTCCGTAAACGGTACACAATACCAAGCTTTGCGCAGAGTACCATTTTGGCGTAAAATTGAAAGATGTTTGAGTTCTCTTGACATTTTGATTCATCAATCTAATTTGATACTTGTGTCGGCACAAAAATCTATAGACATTTTTTTCCTCGTCGCCATTTATCTTGAAAATTTTTTACTAACAGAACCTTAATGCACACTTTGTATAATTATCATAATTTTACACTAGTATACTATATATTCTAAATTGAAATGCTCTAGGAATCCTTCAACAGTATAAATACAGATTAGAAGATATATTTACAATAAACAACTTATGCGATGAAGTCTTGACCAATTTCATTGAATGGAAGAGTGTAGTTACTTTGATAATAGAAAATTTGTTTCGAGATAGAGAAGAAGTAGTAAATGTTGAGTCATTCGTTTTGCATATGGCAGATAAGTTGCATATACACACATACATGTATTGTGCTATTTGTATTTTAAATACATTGAACAAGGTAATTTTTTAAGGTTGATTGGGAAAGGGAACTTAATAACGAATAATTTTTTTTAGTATAAAAAACTAAAATTACCGAAGGAGATAAAAAGTATGGCTGAAAATTTTAAGCTGATAATATGCAACAAAATATATGAATTAGTTCTTACAAGTGATCCGGAAGATTTTTTATTACCTGGATATGTGTATACTATGAGAATGTTTATAGCACAAGAAGAAACTGAAAAAATTTCACAATTAGAAACAATTTTAAAATCGTATCTAGAGTTTTCGCTACAAAAATATGAAGAATTTGATAAGTCCAGTTATTTGCAGCTATTCAATACAGTTTTACAAAACAAAACTGTTTTAAAAACAAACGTAGATGATCTACCATTGAAAATATGGAAAGTGTGCAAAAACAACCAAACAGTTTACAAAAGATTCGACGAATTTTCACCATTGATGCTTCTAATAGTCGGATGTGTTTCTAATGAAGATTTTTTTTCAATCATGGAAGATCTTTTATTCATTTCAGTAAGTATATCTTTTATTTTCCAAAACTTAGTTAACCTAGCTAACCACCCTCGAACCTCTTTTCCTTTTTATAACTTATTTTTTACCATTTCCAATCCAGAATAACCATTTATTCGGCATCTTCTCTCTTCGTCCAACTTTTAGCTAGCCTATCTGCCTTCATAGTAACCAGGCTTATTTTAGTATCAAGAATCCAGGAGAGCTAAAGACAAAGATAAAATAGTGCTCGGCGTAGATATAACTCATAGTTCATCATAAAATCTTGGCATTACTGAAGAAATCTCCTAATCTCAAATTAATTAACACTTCTATTTTTAGGAAAGTTTTTTGATTAAAAACAAACACGAGGCGTTTGGAAATGTATTGAAAACCTGGGTGGCGATATTAACTTCAAACATAAATTCTATCAAAACAAAAAAATTATTAGATTCGCTAGAAATACTTATATCGCAAATCATTCACCATTTCAGAAATGCCGATTATAGCAAAGACATACTCAACTTTGAGATAACAATAGTGCAGACAAAGCAAGTAAAATAGAAATAAAATCATTTTATTGCAGCTTTATTTCTTTTTATATATTTTTTCTAGCTCCATCTATCGCCATCTTTAATAGATGTTTTAATATTGAGTGCTACAATATCATTGAATAAAGAACAAATAGATTTCAAAGAATCGTATACCTTAGCAATATCTCTATTATCAAATTTATTGAAATACCGCAAATCTATTATTATGGATAGGTTACCACCATATTTGAAACAATTTAGAATGTTATTAAAAACTCTCTGTTCAAAGAGTGACGCGGATGAAACAACTGAGGAAGAAGTCGTTCAACAGTTATCGGATTGTGCTTTCCAATTAGAGAAATTAACAAAAAATTTAGTTGTCCACCAAAAAGATATGTCCAGAATCGCTATGTACATTATTGCCGATACATTGGAACAGTATGAAAAGATAAACATATTTCCAAAAGTTAAGGTAAATTTTTTTATGCTTCTAAATGTGTTCTTGATTTTAGGTCTTTTCTGTTTTAAAATTAGTTTTTTTTAATAATTTTTGAAAGACATTAAATTGACGTTTTGAGTTCCTTTATTCTTTATCAAATTTTTTTTATCCTAATTAGCCAGATAAATAATACAGAGATAATACTGGTCTGCAGAAAATTATTATTTTATATATAACTATAGTAACTTTTATCCAGATTTTTAATATTATTATTGTCTGTTGGAAGTTCTCTCGTAATATTCATTTTAGTTGGTCCTTATTGAAAATGCATTAAAAAAATTTCATTTTCAGATGCACTTAAATAACTGTTTGTACAGTTTGTTAACTATATGTGATCAACATGCTATATCTTACTTAATGAGGGTATTATCCACTGCTTCTACTGAAATATTCAAAGTTGTGTATGAACATTATAAAAAATATTATAGATTTACAGGAAAAGCTTAAAGTTGTTGTTTTATTTCATTAAACCTTTAAAACATTAGAATGAAAATTTTTTATACGAGTGAAAATCTATAGAAAAAAATTTGGCTGTACGAATTGGCGACATGGCTCTAATAAAATGACACCTGGGATAAAAATCAGTTGAATTTATGCGTATCCGAAATCGACTTGTTATGTTGGTATAATATGTCAAGATATTTCGAAAAGTTTTTCTTTAATTATATGTGATCATTTAATTTTAATTTGACTTCTACTTTTTATACAAAACACAACTGCCGATAAGAACCAACGCGGTCGGCTGAGAATATTTACACACGAGAGTGATCTGGAAAACTTTGTTTTGAGCTGCCTTTAAATATTTGTATTTTCAGCAATAGGTTGTTGTTTTAATATCAGCTCATCAGTTTTCTCATTATTTTTTTCTTTGCATTTATTAAAAAGTGATTAGGTTTTATATTTTGGTCCCAATTTTGCACAAAATATTTCTAGTGACAAACAATTACCTGTGACAAATATCTTATGTAATATTGAATGCAACACCAATCATTTAAATAACGAAATTGAAAATAAAATAAGATCTGATACTAATATCACTAATTTCAAAAATAAATTGAAAAACAAACAACAACAAAACAATATTAAACCTCAAAATATAACTAAAACCAAAGAATTCATAAATAAAAACAGAAATCTCAAAATTTTGAAAGCAGATAAATCTAATAAAACTGGTATCATGAAATCAGAAGATTATAATAGTAAAATGATGAAATTATTAAACGATAAGACAACTTACAAAAAAATTAAACAAGACCCTGCGAATTCTTATCAAAAACAAAATAATGATCTAATTCGATCTTGGGAAGAACAACTTTTTATTTCGCAATTAGACAAAAAAATTGAAAAACTTAATATTAGAACGTAATCAAGGACCAGCACTACTAAGAATCCTTAATTTCTCGGAGTTACTAATAATTATTAAAGTAACTTTTAATTTAATACCCAGAATGTCTCTTGGACACTGTTTTAATTTCAAAAATTTAATAGCTTAATTATGATGACAATAAAAATCATAACTGGAAAACCGAATTGTCCTTCGTGGTTAAAGGATGGTTTATTTTTATTAAAAGAAAAATAAATGAAATGCCTTAGTACCTCAATAAAATATGTATTACAATATAAATGAAGACAATTGTGCATATTCATATAAAATCATATTCAATACTCAGAATTTAATAAATAAACATGTAACTGAATAAATGAGTAAAGTAAAAACACAATCTCTAACAATAATAAAGGCACCTCTAGAAGCCATATTTCTTTTCATATTATGCTTAACTCGCTCGCTTAATTATTAGATATATATATTTTTTTTAAATATGGATGGTTATTCTAGGCAGCATGTCTCAAGATTCAATAACATCTTTTCATTTATTGTACCAGAATTTCATAGTCGGGGAAAGACAGTTCCTGACCCCCATATGGTATGTAGCATACTCCATGACTTGGTTGTACTTTTCCGACAGTCAAGGAGCCATCATGGACAACACGACCTACATATAATGGTTCACCATCTTCACTTTGTCCAGCTGTTAGAGCATTTGGAGGGATGTTTCCTCGAGATGTGGCGACCCATCGTCCAGGGAAATCGCATAAAACTTCGTATTCTTGAACGGAATTCTCATTTCCTCCCCATGGGACGTACCCGCAACCATGACTTTGAACAAGTTTGCCTGGGATAAGAGCTCCATTGTATTGAGCTCTGATAACGAATAAAGGTTCGCCATTATCTTCACCACCAGCATAAGCTCTTGGAGGTATTTGACCTGATCTACCTGGAGCCCAGCATACAGATGAAAAGTTGGTCGGAGGTGCTGTGTAATTTTGAGGAGCTCCACCATAGCCTGTAACATTTTACATATACATTATATTTTGAAAGTATCAAACACATCAACTAATACCCGGTCTAGTAAGCAAAAAAAGCTTTTCTGTCAAATTTCGCTATTAGTCAAACTAGTAATTAATCAGTCTAACACTTCTTCAAGTTTCCTATGTTATTGATAATAAATTTTTTTGACCTTAAAATAAGCTTCTATTTCAGCAATTACTTCCACTTTGATATTTTATTTTAGGGGCACTGTTTTCAGTTTTGAGAGAGCCAGTAGTCGCTGGGGGTTAGATCTGGAGAATATAGCGGGTTCAAAAACATTACCAAATTCAATTAATTGAACTTATCAACTTTTCGACTTGCAAAAGTAAAGGTTGATTGTCTCTCGTTTTCTAGGTTATGTGGTTTGTAAAATATGACGATGACAATATGTAATTGTTTTAAACCTCCGCAAAATTTTTTTTTTCAAATTTTAATGAACTGACGAACGGAGGTATTTTCATTTGTTTGTTAATAAGACATTGGTATAACCCTTTTTGGTATTTGTATGAAGTTTGAGTTCCATATCGGGATCATTGACAACATTGCATAAGTGTTTTAGGAAGACTACTTTATGCAAACGCAAGTATTTGAGTAGTGTAAAGCATTCAGTGAAGGTCTTAAAGTGATCGAAAATTCGCCTCGTGTGGATCGTCCATCTACTTTTGTTAACAACGATAACATAAAATGGAAATGGCTGATTTAATTTGTAATAGAATGCATCCAATTTGCGGCGATACGATTCTTTCGATACAAAAACTGTTGTTTTATATGTAAATGCAAGCGTCATATTTCAACATAAATGAGTCTATTTATTCCACACCTTTTTTACTCGATACTTGGTTAAGCTACTATATAATACAAGTAGTATAGTGGGGATGTACACAAACATTTTTAGTTTTTAAACTTCAAAGTATGTCTAGCTCTCCCCATATCATATCACGAGGAATTAATACTGACTATAAATTTGAATGAAATATTTAGAGTGATTCAAAGATAGTGATGACACTTTTAGAGGTCTAAACATTAAAATGTGTAACTAACTTTAGATACTCACCGCCACCTCCTCTGGGTGGTTCAATTATCCAAGAGCCATTAGCTCCCCAGCCGGTACAGACTCCTACATATTCAATATTGATGGGTGCATAGTCATTCCATGACAGGAATGGTGCTTGTTCATTTTCCCTTCCAACAGCAATGTTACCGTTTTGCCATCTAGAAAAATGAGCAATGAGGGTTCAATTACAATTTGTAAAAATTAGAATAACTAACTAAGCATTCCATTCCTTCATTAAATAGCATGTTCCAAACAAAGAATACTTTTTTCCCGATTGATTCCAGTTGTTTTAGGCCTTTTGACCTTTGGGTATTTTAATATGTGTTAAAACAATTTATAACTTGATTAGTTCATTAGCACATGAGGTATTATATCATATCTCTTAACAAAGAACCCTGTAAAATTTTGTTTCACAATAGTGAGTTAGAGACCCTGATAAAACTTTGTTTCTAAAGTACCCTAAATTTTTTATTACAACTGTATCTGTATACAACAGATTTCATCTCAATCCGTGTGATCGTTTTAGCACTTAGAGACACTTTATTGAATAAAAAGGTTTTCTCAAAGCTTCTTGAATCTTTCTCTGATTCATTACAAGAAATTTATTTATCGAAAAAAAAAATAGATGGCATTATGGAAGATTACTGATTCTTCTTTTCAATTAGATGGAGATATTCATTTGTCGATAAAAATTTAAATTTCTTAGAATTAACTTGTACAGGCGATGTTATTGAATGAAAAGACGCATTTTTAATGAAATAAGCGGGAAATAATAACTGTTAAATAGTTTTTGGACAACTTATTCTATGAAACCTAATATTTTTCTAATAAATAAATGTCCGAGGATTATTCATGAAAATAAAGAAACTATGATGAAATATAGTTGAAACTAACCTGATCCAAAATCCACGAAATTCATTTGGGTTCAAAATTCCTGGCGTGGGTACCTCAGCGACATCTGGTTTGGTTCTATTTTTTCGAATAATTGATTTGGAGTTACCCCAGCCGCCGATAAAAATTTCATACATTGGGTCGCATTCAGCGGCCTGTGTAGTAAGAGCCAAATGAGCATCATTGGCAGCTCTTACACGAAACTGTACAAATCCAGTGTTGTTCGGGAAGAAATTGTATTCTAATCTATCCTCGGTGTCCAATTCTGAAAATAGATGGTCATATACTTAAATAGAGAATAAAAAATTAAATACCTAGGTATAATAAGCAACTAAATAGAAAAAATAATAGGTATAAACCGAGCGAACAAAAACCAATGAGACCCATAACAATGTATGCATCAGAAACAATCACTATGACTAAAATGGAAGAAAAAAGATAAGGATAAACGAAAAAAAAAACATAAACGAAATAATTAACAAGACGGTGTTGTTAATAGATAATATTAGAATGAATACTTCCTATGCAAAGGATTGGAAGGAGAGTTTTTTTGTATGGCCTTAAAACTTCTCCTATTTAACGCCACTAGATTTTTTTATCGGGTTATTTAAAAAGTAAAATTTATACAACAGAATCCGATTCAATAGAAGAAGTAAGAGGATGAAGTAAGAACATGAATGCTGTTTAGTAACGTTCGACATAATTTCGATTAGGGAATTTATAATTTTATGTATTATACTTCTAATTTAGTTAATATTCATCACATCATATTTAATTATATAGTTTTCTAACATTAAATTAATTGAGACTTTTTTTGTGAACAGTGTGAATATTAGAAAAAAAATATGGACGATCATTATGAATAACGCATCCATATGCATGTCTATTGATGTGCTACACATGGTATATTCCCTTTATCATGAACATGTTTTCCCCTTAGAACAAAAACTGACCTGTTACAGCATTTTCTCAAAATCTAATAAATAGTACTAAATATTGAGGTTTATGTTTTTATAAAATCATAATGTATACAAATTGTTCAAATATCAATACATTATATTTTACCATTTCATTTTTCTTGTAATTGGTAAGGTACTAGAAGTTATTTTGATGTTAAATTTCAAGAACACGACTACGTATTGTCATATTAATGAGCGCATACTTTATTGGTTAGTCATATATTGCATCGCTATTTTTAATAATGACGACACAGAGTTTCAATTCCGAAAAATGGAATTACTCATTGGAATCATAAGTATGATTTGATATGACTGTGAACTTTAAGCAAAGATGATAATAATTATTATTTTTAGCTAAATGTTTGAAATCAAAATAACGGAATTAAACCAAACAAATACTTCATCTCCACTATTCTTACTGTTTTATTCAATATCAAAGAATCACAGCCGAAGTCCAAGATTGGTCTATATATTATTATAGTTGATAACTTGCCTTTATAATAGGTATTTTTTAATTGTAAATTTATTTTTGAAACAGGTAAAATATTGGTGTTTAAACCTATTTCGATATTTATCCACGATAACATACAGAGAGGTATAAGAATAAAAATAAAACTTAACACTTTCGTCTGTGTCCCTGGTAATAACTCTCTTGTTAATGGCATTACTCATGGCATAAAACAGTTTCATTATTATTCATTATTTAGTTTCTCTCAGCTTTTTCTTTTTTCACTGATTTTTTGTCCCAAGTAATCAAATTTTTTCACCTGCTATTTTCATACCACTATTTTTATGGTTATCTATTTATACATATATTTTTTGTTGATAAATCGTCTAATAAATAAGAAGTAAAAGAAATTTTATGTATTTTCAACTCTTCTTCTTCTTCTACTTCTTGGAGATCTGTCGATCTGTTAATTCTGAAGCTGCCTCTGCATCTTTTCCTAAGAGGTGGATTGCCAACTATCTTTCCACCTTTTAGGTGGTCTCCCGGGAGACCTTGAGCCAGACGGGTTGTTTTCTAGGACCATTCTCGGAAGTCTGTTCTCGTCCATCCGTCTTACATGGTTGTACCACTGCCTCTTACGTTGTCTTCCCCATCTCACAATGTCTTGTATCCCAGATTGCTCTTTGACATCTGTATTTCTTACTCTGTCTCTTCTTGTTTTCTCCACTATTGTTCTCAGTGTTTTCATCTCGGTTACCCTCAGCATGTACGTCATGATGGGTCTGATACAAGTCTTGTAGATATCTCGTAGACATCCTGATAGTGCGGATGCTTTGTTAATCTGGCTTCTTAGGTCTTTAACTGGGTCGTGGGTACTTAATATGTCCATGCCCAGATATCTGAATTGAATAACTTGTTCTATGGGATTGGGAAGTTTTTTCTCATCTCATCATCTCAAGTTTTTTATAGTGCTTCTTCTAGATCTGTCATTAATTTTTCTTCCTCATATTCATCATCTGTTAATTGTTGTTTTATATATTGTTCGTACTCTACTTCTTTTCCATGAGAGAAAAAAAATGCTAATTTTGGTTATTTATGCGTATGTTATATTTTTGACATTGGACGGGTTACAAATAAAATTTATGTTTCTCATCATCATTCATTCCTTGCGCATTGTTTGCGCAAAACCATTCCCACTACCTTTCGCTTGGTATAAAGCAGGGTATGAAAACTCGCGGGTAGGAATCGTGGTTGGTTCATTGTTGAATGTAATTTTTTTGTCTGACCATCACGAAGAAAGTCCAAGTATAACAGTGCTTTATTTTTTATATTTGCAGTGTTTATATAATAAAAAACAGACAAGAGGTACCGCAGTCTTTGTATAAGAGGCTTATACTGAATATTTCCAAATAAAAAATTAGATAACCGTGGGTTCCTTGTAAGTTTATCCTGTGTTGGATCTTTAGGTTGTGCAAAAAAGGAGTCGAAAGATATGTGCTATTTAAAAAATTCATCTGTCGAAAAGCCAACCTAATAAAAGAGCCTATTGAGTAGAGAATCAATTTTTTTTATACCATATGATTTGTCAACGAATTGAACAGATAGTTGATACAAACATTTATTTACTGAACTGTTAAAATCAATCAAATGATTTGAAAAAAACTCAGAGTAAATCTTCCAAAATCAGACAATGTTAGAACTCAAAACACCAAGAAAAGGAAAAATTCATGAAAAGTTAATGAAACTGTGAAATAATGAGGAATTGGTGAAAAGAACAGGGATGAAGAAGAATGCTGTTTTATGTTATTCTTAAAAAATCAGCTATCGTATAAAAAAGTTTTTATTATTGTGAGTATAAAAAATATCGTATACTGCACTGTATTTTGGCGCCTCGTAGTCACGGAATATATAGAGATGATGTAACACAACAAGGATTTCAAATCGATTATATTATTACTTCCATGGCCTCTTTTCTACGACGTAATCTCCTAACGAGATCGCAGACGTTGCGGTGCCCACTACAATGACTATCACCCACTTTTCTTCAGCGCTTAGTTTGTCGCTTTGACCGAGAAATCGGAACGAGTTTATACGAGGTAGACTTGAAAGAAAAAATGTAGTGAAATCGGTTGTCAACACTCGCTTTTCTGGTTTTTAGACATATATTTCTTCAAGTTTATTCAAAACTGAGATATTTTCGATCTTTTTAAAATGAAAATTCTTTTTTTTTTCATGAAATTTTTACTATTACAAATCGTTGCTCATGTTCTAACTCACCGTAATTCCAAAAATGCTTTTTTGATTTTTGAATATCATTCGATAAAAAATCTCTGTACAAATAATAAAAAAATCTTGAAATTGATCTATGTTTATAAACTTTCCAAAAATAGTTATTTATATACAAGGGAAGAAAGTACTAGATTTTAGCTTGAGGTTGCGCGTATACTTCACAACTTTTTTCTGTTACGAGAAAAGCGATGATTTAAAATTGAAAAATATTACAGCAATCAACTCAGAAAATTATCCAGATAAAATTTGAATTTTGACATTAGTAGGCTAACAATAAGTTGTACTTAGAGCGACAATTAGACGCTATCTTCGAGTTGGATGTAGTGTATACCATAACTCCAGATGGGTTTCAGTGTGACTTTCTATACTAGCAATTGATTGTTGAATGGGATCTTCGACCTGTTAACTGAGTTTTAGACCCAATTATTTTTTCTTACTACTCGTATGTGTGTTCTCCAGGTTAGTCTTCAGTCTATATGAATTCCAAGGTATTTTTTACTTTCTGTTAGCTCCAGAATATGCTTGTTCAACATCACAGTTGGGTGTAGGTGACCATAATAGATTTATTTTCATTCACTCTAAATCCCCAAGTTTTCAGCTGCAATATTTGGGAAGAAATGGCAGGGTTATGAAGAGATGTTAGCGCAACAGTAGAATCAACATATGTTGCAGTAGTTACTTTATTATTTCTGATAATATTAGTTTTGTATATAAAGAGAATCGGTCCATGTGCACTTCTCTGTGGAATGTCCGACATTATTGAATCTAGAAATGTGATGTGATCTTGAATTTTGACTTATCTGTTTATCTTGCAGGTAGGATATTAGGATAAGAAAACTGTTGTTTAGGACGTGTTTCCTAGTTTTATTCAGTAGTCCATCATATCTGGGCATCCAACTAGTATTCTTCATCTTGTATATATTTTTCTGTTCTATGGAGGCATGTTGCGCTCTATATCCAAAATGATGGTTAGGTATTAGTCGGGAGGCTTTAAAAATCTGTTCAATTTTCGTTATCAGTAATTTGTCTTGTAGTTTTAACTATACAACGTATAATAGGAGATGTGATCTCATCCCCCAACTTCTGAATATGCCGGGCGGTTTCCGAAACGAAGATATTTACACTTTAAATAAAAAGATAAAAACACCGATTTTATCTGTTTTTCATTTAAACACAGTTTGCTAGTTTCACTACTTGAAACAATTTTCTTGTCGAAAATATTTTATTTTTATGATGTACATGAGGGGTTTTCGTTCCGTTTGATGTGAAAATACTTCGCCTAATTAGGGGTGACAGCATTTAGGCTATTGTTTCACCAAAGTAACGTGTTTTCTACATTCAGTTCAGTAAACAAAGTTCAAGTTATTACTAAGGTATATAAATATATATAAAGTGAGTGAGAATTTTTGTGTATAAGGGTCTTGTGATACGGCCGTTATTATGGTGGTATTTATATTTTAGTCAGATCTTTCTTTTTTTCGAAAAAATGATGAACTTTGTTATTACAAATAAATCAACTTGTATATTTTTCGCATTTCGAAATTCTTATTATTATTATAATCAGTATTTCTGAAGAATTTCTAGAAATACAAAATATATAGGGTGGTTCGAGCGCAAAGATTATATAGGAGGGTGCATCGAGGAAAATGCAAGATACGCATTTTAATTATTTTGAACATAACACTAAAAATGCACTCATTAGAAAAGATGATTTTCTCCATCAATTTTTGTTCAATATTTTATATAATATTGAACATTTACTAATTTTGGAAAATCTTAGATGTTCCTGATGGTTTTTCGTTTTGTTTTAATGATAATAATTATTCAAAAGTGCCAGTTCCAGTTTGCCCATCTCTTCTTCGTGCGCTCATCGAACGATCTTTCGGATTCGACACAGAAAGTGTGCGCTAGATTCACGAATGTGACTGTGCGCTCGATGCACGTACGCTCCTTGCAGCACGTTTCACAATTGTGACATGCCGATTCACTCGACAAGAAGCAGACACACAACTTGGATGTGTCTCTACTTACTGGAACATTGATGGATGTATGGAAGATACAACCTGGTGATATCTTGTCGCTGTTATTATACGCTATATTGATGGTATAATGGACTAATATTGTATTGTCGAAATATTCGTTGAGAAAAAAGATGATACGCATCGGGGATTAAAATTGCACCGAAAAAACTATTAAAGATTTGATTTTCGTTCAGCACTTGTAGCAATAACCTCAGTAGATAATAATTTCAAATTTACGATTCGTGACTAAATATAATTTATATCAATCAATCGTCGTACCTGCGGCGTTCGTCGTCAGTGTCGTTAATAGTATTTTTAGTGACAAAAAACATCCAGTCTTTCAACTATTAACACAAAATCGATAATCATAAGTATATTAATAGCTATATCGGTTATAAATTATTTTATAGTAACTCATAAACTCCATTTGATCACGTGACTAAAAGTAATCAATCTTGAATTATTTTTATAGTGTTTGTTTCCTGTTCCCATTTTGGTTTCGTAAGAAAAATTGTTAGTTTTCGTACATGCTAAGGGATATTAGATTTTTATCGACAAACTACATCGGTCGTAGGAAAAATTCTTCTATATTTATAATGAGATCAATAGAAATCTGTTGACTTCTTCATTTAGCAATATTATTTGAAATTTTACGGATTAAAACCAAAAAGATTTTCATACAGTAACTGTTCTAAAAATAAACTAAATCATAGACATTGTATAAAAGTGCTAATTTGACTAAAATGATTCATAAATATTGTGTTTACGTATAAATAACGACGTACATCATCAATGATGTCGTTTTAGTTCAATTACGTTAGGATTTTCACCTGCGAATGGAACGGAATAAGCTGAAACCTTTGTATGAACCTTTATTTAGGTACTCCAGCGAGGTTGGCATACTCTCGATTTATTCAGTTAAACGAATCTTCTACTATAAAAAGGGCATAATTGAAGCGACTGGATTAGTTGTTTTAAGTGTGGTAGATTATCTCGCTTGTTCTCTCCCTTTGACTCGCTTCCGAAAACTGGACGTCGCGTTCTTTCGTTGAGATTTATTACTATTATATTACATTATAACTACATTTTAGTGATCCAAAAAAAGTTTCTTTTTGTTCTTTAAGCCGCGTCCCCACTGGACAAACAATGGATTAACATTATTTGCCAAACATTTGTCGAAAATTTCGACAAACTATTTTGTTTGACAAACAATGTTCACCGGTGTTTTTGATGTGGACGCTATCCTAACAAACATTTCATGTATGGAAGGAAAAGGGGCCGTCATTTTTGTTTGTCTAGAATGTTCCCATCCTAGATCGAACATTGTTTGTCAGTGACTTCCCCTACCACCTGTTTGGCTTGTTTTAGTGTATTTTGAAATGGTTTTCCGGCATAATTTTTGGATATAAACATTATCATTTGTATTTTTTTATTGAAAATATTCAATGGAAAAGTGTGTAATTATTCCGCAAAATGAGTAATGAGTTTTGGAGCCAGGAGAATTTGATAAGGTTAATTAACGTTTACGAAGATAAACCTTTATTGTGGGACACTAATAATGATGATTATAAAAACAAAATCAAAAGAAGAGATGCATTAGATGACATTGCAAAAGATTTAGGTGTAAATAATGTCGCCGAGATTAACTAATAGAAAATAAATATATTAAATCATAGTCCTTTTGCCAAGGTACACTGCCACTATCAGATGAGACCGCAGCAACTAACTCCTATTCTTTGGGTGTTGAAGGTGTCTTTACGTACTCTTTCAAACAGTTTACAATTGCGGTACAATTTTTGAAATGCTTTGTTAGGATACCTTAAATTAATACATCAACGAATGATAGGAGTCAGCAGAAGCCAAAAACCTGAGTGTTATAGCCAGACGATCTTGAACGCTGATTGCTTGGCGAAAATTAGTACTTTGATTACTCGCTGGTCCTATCATCAATATTAACAATTCAAAATCCCTATTTGAAATTTTCGTAAAATTTGTAAACAAACACCCGGCTGTCAAATCATTTCGGAAATCATCACCACTATATTCGTAACGCCGTAAAAACAATTGTCTCTGCCACCATCGACGAGAACAAGGCACTTCCATTAAAATGTAAGCTGGTGCAATGCAGGCCAGACGACGGCGCGGCGGCGGTTCAAATCACCCATTCTTCGACAAAACCTAACTGACTAATGTTTCATGCCGAGTCGCAAATGTTTGTCAAACAAATGTTTGTTAAAATAAGAAATGTTTGTTAAAACTGCACTTCAATCAACGTGTTTGACAAACTTGTTTCCCCATTGTTTATCCAATGGAGACGCACCGGACCTTAAGATATCATGAGAATATCGTTTGAAATGATTAAAAAAACTTCTGGTTTAAATAACACATAATTTTTTAATTGGTTCGATTTTTGATGCAGTTATTTGAGAATCAAGTCCAACATTATATTGAAAATGGTAATTTTGACCGTTTCTCAAATTCTATCAAAAAGTAATTGTTGATTTTTGTTCCTGGTTTTATATTTTAGTTCTGAAATCACATGACATGACATTTGACAGGAAAATTAGACCTAAGTTTGAGAAGCAAAATTCTTCAAAGAAAAACTGAATTTAAAAATTTTGTTTTCGAAGAATGTCCTATTTTTTTCGGAAAGTACATATTAAAGCCAATGATTTGAATTGCAAAATTTGAACAATTTTAATTTTAACAGATTATTAAACATTTTTTAGGTTAGGTTGGGATTCTCTTCATGCTTTCAATTCTAGTTTTCAAACTCAAGTATCATTTTTATTTTAAGTGTGCCAAGAAAATAAACAAAATGCAAAAAAAAACTGAAAATTATGATTTTTCTATGTCTTATGACAAAAAATAGGGTGGACCCCACATTTAAATTATAACCACTTTATTATTAAGATTGTTTGATATAATTAAAAAAAGAGTTGCAATCCTATTTTTTCACTACTTTTTCCAACTCGAACGTCTTTGGCTATTAATTACATAAAAAAATACAATCTATTTTTTGACAAACCAAAAAGCTGACCGAAATTTTGTCGTTAAAATTGCAAAAAACTGAAATATGAATTAAATATAATTATTAAATACATATTAAATATTTGTGATGTCAAAAATATATATTATATAATGCTGCACATTGCTTTAATAAGAAAGTAAAAAACAAGAGCACTAGCTTAGTATCGCGCCGTAGTGGAAACTCGTTTCATTTTCCTTTTTTGAAATTGACGTTCAATAACTTTCGTATGAAATTTTTTTTAAATCCTGCTTGGTTTTCGAAAAAAATGGAAAAAACGAATAATTTAATAGTTTTAATAAACTTAAGTTTCCACGAAAATATTTCTTCTAGCAAACCCAAAATATCAACTCTTAGAGACAAAATACACTATAAGGTACAATTTGCAACTCGAAAAATCACCCCAAAGGATGATTCGACTATTAATGGTTACACTTAAAATTTTCTTGTATGTATATGTAGCAATGTAACAAATGTTGAACATATTTCTTTATTTTTGAAACGGGTTTAAATATAGAAAAGTATTTTTCAATTATACCATAAAATAAACAGTTTACATTAAACATTCTATTTTTATATTCTAAATTATATTAGTTGGAAATTTCAATATTTTAAAAAATCAAATTATCAGCAATTTGAATATAAAGTTTTATTCACAGGATGTTTAATTTCTGTTTAATGAATATTGATAATGGAATATAAAGAGTTTTCCACAGAAAATAGCCCTAATATTTATTAATATTCAGTAGATTTTGAGGAAATGCACAAACACTTTGATTTTTATTCTAGGAGTTACTAGTCTTGTCAACCTCTTCTCTTCCACTTCCGCAACGCCTTATTTTTAAATAATAACCAAAATTAATTATTCAGATATTAAAAATAGTGTTAAAAGATGTCCATCGTCCACTCAAATTATAAATCAACAAATATCTGTCATCAAAATATATATTTCAGCATCTCCTAAGATATCGAGGTGGACTATTTTTTGCGGCCCACTCAACATAAGAAGAAAAATTATGTATAATCATGTCGAGTGTTTTTGTCAACAAAATTTAGGCATAGAATACTTCAATCAATTAGGGTATCGTATTAATTTTTTTAAATGATTCCCATTTTGAGATTCTTTGTAGATTGTCGAAATCAAGAATTAATTAATATGAGCATTATTGATATTGGAGAAAGGGGTTGAGTTAAGGTGGTTACCGTTCGTCAGAGTAAAGTAGATAATCGTAGAAAGATTTATTATTGCATTTAGGGATTCGTAATCTTAAATCTTAAGCTATAGGAATGTGCGTTGCACACGCACATCAAAGGGAAGGAATATATTTGGAATTGTCCCGTGTAAATAAACAAGTCTACGTCTGCGTTAGCAGATGCAGATACAAGATGAGAAAGAGACAGTGGATGGCATAGTAGTACTATAGCTAAGAGTTAGAAGATTGTGACGAGTTGAAAGATAAAACAACACGAATAGTAGCTTGTAAATAATTAGAAAAAGAGTGAAATGGAACCTTAATGACGAATATTATTGTCGATAATGATTTAAACGACACATCTTATATATCGAATGACTTAGTTAATTTTGGTCCGAAATTTGATAACCTCACCACTATTGTGTATGAAATAATATAGCTAAATATATACTATGACGTTTAATTTGATTAAAATATTTAATAATTATTATTTGAAGATGTGAAACTACGTAGGTTGCTATTTGTATTTCTGACCTAACATTGAAAAACAATGATCGAAACTGAATTTAATTTCCTTGAATTTCTACTAATTTATGAGCACTTCGTTTGAGAAAACGAAAAGTTATCGATGCCAAATCAGTATGGTGGATGGCACATTAACTCGGCTTTCTGTCAGGTTTAAGGTTCAATTATTTGAGTAGTTGTATGAGAGCTGAATTATCTCCACGAAAAATTGTTATCCTTTTCTATGATGTTTTCAGAACCTCTCAAGTGATTTCTAGCAAACAAATGGTTGTGTACTATTCTGAATTCACCGCTTTACGGAAGCTCTATGCCAAAGAAACAAGCAATCATTTGCTTCGATATGCTTCTTCCGCGAACCAACCAACACAGTTGATGTTTTATTGGGGACTCATATTAGTGCAATCGAACTCAAATGGTAAAATGTTAAAGTTGAGGTTATCCTCAGAATGTAAATTTAGTAATTATGGGTAACTTCATGGCGATTGGTAGGTAGATAATAGCGAAATGGTATAATTAATAGCCGAACAATCCTGTTTTCACCGTACTGATTAAAAAAATACATGGTACCATTTTAATTATTCAGAATATGCTTTGTATTCAGTTTGATGAACATCTAAAGTATTTCTTGAAACATTGTAATTACATTATGGATTTGAACCTGTGAATTGTGGTAATTCATGAATTCAACACCTTAATTTTTCTCAAAACACTATTTTATTCAACTAGAATTAAAAATTAAAATTCCACATTGATATCATGAACATAAAGTATTATTCCGACCAAATTGAAAAGGTCACATGACACGTAAATAATTCTATGACAACAGTTCTAAAAATAGATGTTTGTGTTACACCATTCTCGTAATATAACAGATTGAAATGCTCAAATGATCTTGGAGGTCGAGGCATGGGCGTGACCATTATCATCATTAATATAAATTCAACGAATTTAATAATGTATGTAACTACTTCAAATTCCACAGTACATCCAATTTTTTAGATTCTTTTTTAAAAAGTTTGGCTTATTTTTCTATCTATTATTAATGAAAATCAATTAATGTAGTATTTATATTTAGTTTTTAGCGAAAATAAGAAATTTTTATGTATCTAGCAACAATATTCTCACAGTTCACTATGGTGACATTTTCATTTTTCTTGGTAGTCACTGGTACATTTTCTTCATATAATGAACTCAAGAAACTTAACAACTATCGTATTCCCTTGTTATTCCTTGATTAGACATTATAAATTTTAGTAGAGTTAAGTTATCATGATTAAACCTGTTTTCGATTGATAGAAGAGATTAAAAAATTCGCAGCATTTGTTAAATCAGTGACAATACAATGAATTTAGATCAACAATATTATGTTTTTCATTGCCGGATTTCCGGATCTTTTTTGTATATATTAAATCATCCGCTTTTATTTAACAGTCAAATATACGTCCGAAGTTTAGTTCGAAAATAGTTCATACATAGTATGGTTTCGGTGTCAAAAACACCGTTACGAAATTCCGAAGAGAAGTGTCGTGCTTGTGTTATACAAAAATTCAAACCAACTTTCAATTCGTGTTGAGTGTCACGTAATAATTTGTATTCCTTACCATTCTGTTTTAATGTTTTCTAATATGATTAAAATTTAAATTTGAAACAATAAAACGTATAAAACATAGATGTTGTATTATTAATTTTCATTTATTTATTTTTGGTCCGTCCGTCGGGGTAGAAGGCGACGACAGGGTAAATAGAATCATTCCGATAGATATTTTCCAGAAATGCTTTTACGTGGTACATTGAAGGAGATTAATTCAAATTTAATTCTACCTTTTTTCTTAGTTTTTAATAAAATAACTATCCGTATTTTATATCATACCTCGTAAAAGTTAGCAATCTGCACTGTACTGATACTAGTAGTATCAATTAATGGTTTAATACAGAAATTCTATATCATTTGTATGTTCTAAACTCTGAACAAGTTTTCTAAGAGTATCAAGACCGATGTCTAAAAGAGTCACTGAGGAGAAAAATAGATAAAAATACATTATGACGTATTTTGTATAATACCCTGTATAGGTGAGTAATTATTACTGTAAATCGTTAGAAGTAGGTTTATGGTGTTCACTCAATGCGTTATATGAACATCAACTCTATTTGTAGGATATGATTTTATAATTTGGTGATTAAATCATCATTTATAAGCACTAACGAAATGTCCACATTTAAATATTTGATGTTTTCTAAGCTTTAAACTCGATTACTCACTTCCGTTTTGTAAAGATGTTTGACGTCATAAAAATGATAAAAATCATATATATATATATATATATATATATATATATATATATATATATATATATATATATATATATATATATATATATTAATAATTAATATCAAAAGTACAAATATAACATATTTGAATATGTTACGCACTGCCAAATGAAAGTTTTCAGAAAAATGAAAAACAATTCGTTCTACTGCTTTAAAAAATATCTTGTTTCTCTTAACTTACTTAATTTCAAAATTATATACGAGGGTCGTTTGAAAAGTGTACAAACTCATTCTGATGATGTTTGAGCATTCATTGAGAGATGAGGATCACTAAAGTTCAGTCATGTTGGACGCTTAGTTTCTGTTTGAAAGTTGTATTGTAAGTAAGTAAAAATGAGTATCGAGCAGTCATTAAATATTTGTACGCATTCGCAAACATGAGAAGAATAGTATCAGCTTGACTGCCGACGGGAATTCAGGACGGCTAAAAGCTGCGACAATAAGAGATTTCATCAAAAAATTTACTAATGTTCTTGATTCATTCACATAGAGTCGAGTTTTAAGAAAAAAAAAACTTATTACATCCAATGTTGGATTACATCTATGGTTGTAACGCTCAAAATGATGTAACTTTGGTTACAATAAATCTCGTAGCAATTTCACAAATTCTACAAAGTTACTGAATCGCCGCGTTACTTTTTAAAAGTTCAAGTGAAGCTTGATTATAATCTAGAACCAAAAAAATTGGGTTGGAAGTTGGTCGACAATACATTAGAATCAGTGCAAATGTTACTCCTATCTGCGCCGGAAAAACTGCAAAACATGATTTTTTGCAACTATAACAATAAATTTTTGAATCGGTAGTTCTGCGGAAAAAATATTTGGACATTTTTTATAAACAATTATATGATCTTTAATTTTTGCCTAAACTAGTTTTATGTTAAATTTACCTTTCACAATGTTTTTGTGACCTTTAAACCCCAGTAAATTTTTTTCCATATGTTGCATCCATGAGAATTTTTTAAAATTTTATTTATATTGAACAATCGTACCAATTTTGAGCTACGTGTGAATTTTTGTACCTTCACTTCTATTTTTTTAGTCTAATTTGACCGGATATAAATGGCGTGAAGTACACCAGCTGTGTAAAAAAATCTACTAACATCAAATATTAGGTTTAATTTTGAATAAAAGACCAGATAATCGTGTTCCCTAAAACTCAAACAAGACACCAGACTGATTACAGAGATTTTTAAACAAAGCCCCAGACAAGAATTATCTACTAATAAAGGCAGGTTATTAAAAGGAACTGCTTTTAGAATTCCTATCGCTTTTTGTAATGATTAATGTATTTTTTAGTAGATAAACAGATAAATATTGAAATGTTTATTTCACATACTTATAAACAAATATATGTACTTTTTAACAAGGTTCTCAAAATGAAGCTCGGTGGTGCAGTACATCATGTAAAACCAAGTTAAAAATAAGAATTCGCCATCGTGAATTTATTCATCCTAGCAGCTACTCATCAGTTGCGGAATTAACAACAAGGAGGCGTTGCTGGCCTTGTTAGAAGGAAACGAAATTGACCAAATATACGTGCAAAGAATGCGGCCAATAACTTTGCCACATTTTTTTTTCCAGATAGATGCAATATTGATGAATGTAATTGTGATGAAGATCGAAAGTTTTTGTAGATCATATTTATAATTTGTAATTTCCACCGAAAAATTAAAACGATTGGCGGAAACTGTTATCTGAATCTTATTCTGGGTTAGGATCTGCAATCAGCTGAAAAGTTGTCTACCTGAACCCGGGTTATAGTTTTTGAAAAGTCCTTATGTTATATATTCATTTGAATTCTTAATAAATAGTCTTTAATTAGTTTTCTTCAATTTTTAATAAATCAAATTATTCATTTAAGCTATTTAACCAGTTTTTACCTAAAACATCTTAAAACAGAATGATTAATAGTATATATTTCATTTTTTACTTCCCAAAATTAATTTGATCTATTTATTTGATCATCTCACATTATATTTATCTATTTAGTCACTTGCGAAAATTAATTATTTCTGTTTAGTTAGTGACGACAAAATAAAACAGATGCAGATGTGTTCACTAAACTACTGGGTGAATATCTTACATAAAATATTGTTGAAAAGGATCAAATAAGGGAGTGTGATCAATAATGGTAAATCCGGTACACTTCTTTTGTACAGAAACGAGGAAGCCCGTTGTCACAAAATAAACGGTTGTATTTCAGCACAATACATTTGTGCTTATATAAATGAATGATTGGTATAATGATTGGTATAATTATTTTCATAAAATCAATTAAAAATATTTAAATGTATCGAAATACGGCTGGATCAAATATATTTTAAACAACATCGGTGTATTGTTTTTTTGATAATTAAATTTCAAATATGTGTAAAAATTGGCATGAAATAGACAAGGGCATATTTATTGCTCTCTCCCATTTTACTTCTCTTGCCCTTACTTTTATATATTGCATATACTATGCTATCAATAATGTTCTGCGATATTTACACCATTTTTGCAAAAAATACCATAGTTTTTTGTTGAATTATGGGTGATCAGGAAGATGGGGCGCATAGGCCTTGTGATAGCCCCGACGTGCCTCACTTAAAGGGCGGTGTCCTTTGAAAGGCTTTTACTTCCCGGAATAATTGAGTAATGTGTTAATTTATCGAATCCAGAAGTTTGGGATGACAATATTAAGACGAAATCAATTCTCTGCACAGAATTTAATGCCCCTATTATAGTTTGTAGATGGTGTCTTGGATGTCAACAGGCCAGTCACCAGTTAAATTCCACATCAATTTAGGTAAAGCTTGATATGAGGCAAGCCTTAGATTGTCTCATATCAAGTGTTTATAGCAGCACTTTTGGCTACACCAAGAATGAGTTATGGGCACATTGGTGGGTTTGCCAATCTGGTGAGAAAATCAGCCTCGTCGTTGCTCTAGTTGCCCGAGCAACGAAAGTCTTAATACGTGGAGTGCCATCTTTGAAAAAGGCAACAATGATAATCATTTTTACTTTTACATCAAAAGTATGTTCAAAATTTTGCAAAAACAATATGATCATTGATTGTAATAAAACAAATATTAACTAAATTAGAAGTTAGGATACCGTAAAACATTTTCGTCGACTTTTCGAAGTATTTTAGGGGTAGGTAATTAAATTCACGTCCCTACTATTCGCAATCTTAATTCTTCTAACAAAGCGGTTTCTGTTTTATAAATTTATGCTGTTCAATAAAACCCACAAAAATCGCATGCATAGGAATTCCAAAGGTAGGTAAATGTTCATTGAATAAAACTGATTTGAACGTTGTTTATCATATTATGTATTATGTATAGTTCAGAGGTGGTTGAAATTAAGAACAGATATGGCATCGGTATGACAGAAATGGATATCTGGCGAAGATAGGATACTGGGAGATCCACGATGGAAGCCGAACATACATAGACAATGGGTCTAATTTAGAAACAACTCATCAAGTGGAAACCCGAAGACTTAGTATAATTGAATGACCGAAATAAATGAAAATTAGTAATTATCTGTACCGTATATGTCAATAATAATGGCTCTAGATCATATATCAATAATTAGTTATTGTACAGCTACGAGAAACAAAATATAAAAGTTAATTTTAATAAATTTGAGGAACAAAACAAAAATAATTATTGCATACTTGAAAAAATGCTGCTAATATTTGATATTGCAAGCTTTAGTCCATCTAATCAATATGAGGAGGAAGAAGGTGAGATGTACAGGGTGCGGCAGCATAACTTCCTTTTTTAAAAAGTTCGCCATTTAGTCGGTAGATGTCGTAACGGAGTGCTAGTGGTCTCGTTCGAGAGGGGGGACTATAAAGTTTTGTCCCGGCACAGTTCAGTCGCCATCATGCGTTGGAACAGTGAGGAGCGTGCGTTTGCCGTTGAGGTTTACTTTTCGAGCGGATGTTCTGTGATCGCAACCTAGCGCGCCTTTCGGAATCGCTTTAATTTAGCCCCCTTGGCCCCTGTCCCGGACCGGAAATCAATTGTTACGTGGGTCACTACGTTCAGACAAACTGCAAGTGTGACAAGACGAAGAACTGGAGTCCCTCGGCCCATTAGATCACCGGAGAACATTGAGTTAGTTAGAACTTCAGTGTTGCGATCACCACGGCGTTCTGCGCGCAAACATGCGTCTGCCCTTGGACTTTCCGATCGTTCTGTGAGGAGAATACTTCATGATGATCTTCATTTTCATCCATACAAGATGGCAATTGTGCAGGAACTTTCTGAACGTGACTTCAATTCTCGGAGGAACGCGTGTGAGGTTTTTCTGGAAGTCGTTCCTGAGGACGCTATTGTTTTTTTTAGTGATGAAGCCCATTTTCATTTGTGTGGATCCGTAAACAAACAAAACATGCGCTACTGGGCTGATACCAATCCTCGACAATTGCATCAACGGCCTTTGCATTCACCTAAAGTCACAGTGTGGTGTGCAATTTACTCACGTGGAATTATTGGTCCCTGGTTCTTTGAGAAAAATGAAGTCACAGTGACAGTGAATTCGCACCGGTATGTAAACACGTTACAGGAATTTTTTTTCCCACGGCTAGATGAGTTGGACTTAGGGGACACTTGGTTCCAACAAGACGGAGCAACGGCACACACTTCAAGAACATCGATGGCTGTTTTGAGGGAACACTTCCCAGAGCGCCTTATCTCAATTAGGGGCGATTTGGAGTGGCCAGCCCGCTCTCCCGATTTGACCCCTTGTGATTATTTCCTATGGGGTTTTTTAAAATCCCGTGTGTATGTGAACCGTCCAAGGACCCTACAAGATTTGAAGTCGAACATCCAGGAAGAAATTGCCAACATAACGCCTGCTATGCTGGCAAGAGTCATGACAAACGCCAGAAATCGGTTTACTCAGTGTATGGAGAATGGGGGACGTCACCTAACTGATTTGATCTTCAAAACTCAGTAAAACAAAACTTTATGTATGTGCCTGTATTATAAAAAACGAATAAAAATTTTCTGATTCATACAATAAGTTTTATTAACTTTTGAAAAAAGGAAGTTATGCTGCCGCACCCTGTATCTTATGAAAAGACACCCGTAACTCCGGTTCTACTTAATCGATTTATATGTTTTTCTCGAGCCCTATATTTTTTGGTGGCAGCTGTGCTAAAAACGGTTATAAGACCGAAAGCCATTCTGATACTACTATTTAAAAGTTGTTTATTTGAAGATACAATAAAAAATTGTTTTCAATTAGAAGCACTTTAAAAAAGGCACCACCGCTAACTTGGAGAATTTTCTGATCAGAACATTTTATAAATAAAAAATTATCTTGAATAGTGCAGTTTTTATTAGTCGTTTCAAACCGGAAATAGTAAGACACTAAATATTTTATATCTATTCAAATTCTAAATACCAATTTTTCATTTGCTAAGTATGTCAAGTTTATCTAAAACGTCTAATTAGTTCTTGCAGTCACCTTTTATATCAATATAAAAGTGATCAAATGATTATGAAATTCATCCTTATGGTTTCTAAACTTAGAGCTGTATAACGTTTCATTAAGTTTATAAACGCTGTTGTATCTACTGCACACGAGACTGTTTTATTCCTCATGTGTTGACATAATGTAAACGGAGACAATTATCCAAGGAAAAGATAGTGTTAGCGTGTTGGTAACACTTCATTAAAACATACCCTATACGACTTTACATATCTAATTCATAAGGTTTAAGTTACATTAGACATTGAACCCGACTATTAATACTTATTTTTTGAATTCTTTCTATTATTAGAAATCAGCTATTGGTTGTGATATTCAAGGCAACATAATTTTTATAACTATCGTTTCACGTGACAAATTACAAAAAATATCAAAATTGTCTTAATTGATTTGAAGGATTTGTTCATTATTTGAATAATTTAAAACCGTAACATCAAACGTTAATTTTAGAAAAACAAAATAGAATATCTATCTAAACTATTGAAATAGCTAAAATGTCTACTGAATATTTCTAATAAATTTAACTTTTTTAAGAGGTCAGTAATAGGTTTATGAAAAAAAGTTGACCTTATTATTATATTCATAATGAGGAATGACACCATTTAAAACTAAGAAATATTCACATGCAAAAATGCAAATCTTTTGCCGGTCTACTTATTTCTATTTAGTTTCAACAAATGTCAAAGTATGATATCTAAAATATTTATCAGTACAGCCTATAAAAACTTTATTATTAATTAATTAATATTGCAGTACTTACGAATAACACTCATGATGAAAGTTTTTAATAAAATTCACTAAAAGGAAGACCACACTCGACGTTGGAATTTCAAACTGAACTTCTGAATAGAATACGTGGACACCCAGAGCTAAAAGTTTCTATAAATTACAGGAGTGTGCGCGTCCTTTGGACAGATCCGGCTTGAGAATGTTTTAATATCGCTTGATGAATCAGCAGAGGAAAGATGTTTCAGTAGTTAAAATATTGAATTCAAGGATAGGGACTCAAACTTTCCTATTATATATTTTGATAATACCTATAAAATTGGAATCTTGAAAATACGAAATAGTTTCCTTATATATTTAGTATATGAAAATGAAGTGCAATCAATACAATTACTCGTTTTATAATATATGAATGAATGAATAGAAAAGTTAAATATTGATTTCCAGTGAAAAATGAGCATGTCCAAAATGAGATTCGTAAAAATCAATATTCCGTATACTAGTAGATTATATAATGGATTATATTATAAACTTTATCATATCTATTTCACCCTTCAAGGCATTTTCCATTAAAAAGTATGTGGATGATATAATTTTATCCCTTCCATATGATGGAACTGATAATATACGATTTTACTACAATGGATTTTATCCTCATGAAAAATTTAATATAGAATCAGGGAAAAATGAGCAATCTACACATTTCTTGCTACTATAAAAACGGAAACAACGTAGACAAATAAGTTCTGGAAGATATATTAATCATCATTCAGATCGCCCGCGTAACATAAAGATTAATTCTATCAAACTGTTGAAAAATAGAATCCTTTAAATATCTAATCAAATATTTCATAGAAAAAAGCTAAAAATACCGTACAAACATGTTAATGAGAACTCATAACCATCATATCTTCATTGATGAAGCTAAATTACAATTACATCTCACAAAAGTGACAGTAAATTCACTGCAAAATTATTAACAACATAAAGAATTACAAAAACAAATTGTATTAATACGTGTATTAAAAAAACTGATACAAATAATCTTACTGTAATCAATTCATATCTTTCAGATTTTAAGAAAACACGTTCTTTTAAAATTCAACGTCATCTGTAAGGACCTACGGCCCAGCTTTGCATAATCTATTAATGGTAAATATTTTTTTTTGTATTTTGTATTTCCTGAATTTCTTATTTCTTAGACCTTTTGATTTGTATATAGTACTTGATTTTAGGTCTCTTCTGATCTAAAACTAGTTTCTTTTATTATTTATAGCTATGAAGGATAACAAAGTAATAATAATAAATAATTTAAGTAAAATCTATACCTCTAATTTGTAAATCCTTATACAACTACAAATAATTTAATTGATGACTGCTACGTATTTGAGATTTAAAAATTGAGGAAATATTAATATTTCTTGTTAAAACAAATTTTGATTCAATTCTTATTTTGATATTGATATTGAAAAAATATTTAACAGTCTAGGAATATATTGTGATTTGCAGCAATTCGGAAACGAAAACTAAATAATTAATTTAAGACTGTTTTTAGAGCTGCAAACCTCAATATCTCCCTAGCTCCAGTTCTATCTACTCAGCAATTACTACCAGTTTTGATTTATGGCTAAAGTACAATGTAAAAATAGGTATAAAAGCATAACAATGTTGAAAATTACTTATATTAAATAATTGAGGATTGAGGTGATAATTTGTTTTCATTAAAAGAAATATAAAATCCATAAGGAAAAATTCACTAGGCACATTAAATAATAAATTTTTAATAATTTAAATATTATTCTTACTGAGACCGTCTATTTCGGTCCCTGAAAACGAGTTTTTAGTAATCTTTGCAGTGTACTTGAATCCTGGCCTGTTGAAAATGTTGGTGAATATAAGAGGGAGAAGTTATATTATAAATCGCGTCATTCCTAAAACAACTTGACCAAAATGTTCCAATACCAAGGTTTATACCAATCGAAATACATGTCTATAAATAGATGTTAATACATACATTTACAATGTTTACAAATTTTCTAATAATAATGATTAATAATTAATAATACATACCTGTAAATAGTAAATAATAATAATAGTGTAGGATAATATAACTAACGGTGGCAATGAAAATGTTTTTACTTTATTATTATTATTACAAATTTCAACCTACTGTGTTTGTTTAGATGAATTTTCTAATAAAATTTTCATTTCATTAACTTAATTATAGGAGATAGACAACACATTAAACGGTGCAAGTAAGCAGAATTTAAATGCAACAAATCAATGGTAGATCGGATATTCACTTTGAAACAAATAACAGAACAAATATTATCATTTTTTTTTCCTTTACTTCTGCCATATTTATGGAAAACGGGATGTATTGTAAAGAGGAAATAAATAGGAAATTTCTTTTTTCTACGACCGTGCGTTTTAACCCACTTACCCGCACGCATAATTTTACTTTCCTGCACTAGAGCGGAAAAGTGAAATTATGCAAATTTTGACCTTATTAGATAGTTTTTTACTTCGGAGGTTGTAACTATTATTACTACAGGTAAATAAATATTTACGAAATAGTCCATCAAATAAAATTTAAACCTTTTCTAGCTTTTTGTAGCATTTTTAATTTTTTGAAAATATAAAATAATTAAGATATTTTGTATATGTATTTTGTACATTCTTCAAAGGGGTGTCACAAAACAACCATCAAACCATCCGGGTTTGATATCAGTTGCTATGACAACCCAGACGTGTAATTGTTACTAAAACATCAAAGTTGTCCAAAACGTCTTGGAAGTGACCGAATAAGTACATCTTTTTCTAAATTAAACCACATTAAACCGAATCCGATACAACAATATTAATATACGACCATTTTGTTACATGGTATAAGCAGAAAGGGGCCAAAACTTATAAGGAAGAGGTATTTCTGGCGTATTTTTCAAACCTAGGTAAGGTTTTGAAATCTAATACATTATGGCTCCGCTATTCGATGGTAAAAAGTTTAGTAAAAATAAAACAAAATTTGGATATAGGAAACTTCCATAAGCTAACGTCGTTTCTTAAACAAAAAAATATTGGTTTTCGAGCAAAGAACGCGCAAGTTTTTACCAAAGAAGATATATCCAGGATTCAGCTAGTTACCGATGAGGTATACCTGATGGTTAAAATGAGTACCATTTTTGCACTGGCCGGCGCTCTCCGCAGATCCGAGCGTGTAAATATCACTGTTGACGACATTCAAGATAAAGGCAACTTAATTATTGTGAAAATTTCTGATTCCACAATTAATTCGTCAAGATCATTTGTTTTAACTTAACGCTGTACAGAAAGTACGCAGATTTACGACCACCTACCACTCCATACCACCGATTTTTTATTCATTATAAGAATGGAAAATGCTCAGTTCAATGCGTTGGCGTAAACACTTTTGGTAAGATGCCAGCAGAGATTGCCGCATAATCCGGAACGTTATACAGGACACAGTTTCAGACGTTCTTCGGCAACGTTCCTAGCAGACTCCGACGAAGAAATAACAACCTAAAGCGCCTCGGTGGCTGGAAGTCTACTACTCTACTGTCGCCGAGTGCTATTTGGACGACTCCGAGAATCAGAAAAGAAAAATATCAAATAAAATTATCTGTACTACAAATGACTTAAAACCGTTGCCGTTGCCGTCACCGTCATCGTCATCTTTATGCGACCTGCAACCGATGCCATCCTCATCGACGTCATCTACCTTCCAGTTGAAACCAACTTTTTCTACTTTGCTTGTCCCATGATTAAAATCAAACAGAAAATCAGACTATTTCTTGTTTCCCATCGAATAATCTTACTAACTTCGCCTATTATTTCACATGGAATTACAAGTGAATATTTAAAAGAACATTTTTCAAGAAACTGAAAATGTACGATCAGTACAAAGAAATTGTAGTATGCAAAGTTTATATTTTTTAAAAACAGAGGATGCATCTGTACTTGTCTTCATAAATACGTATATTGTTGAAATACACTAATTATTTATTTATACACTTATTCTATTTTAATTAGCATAAATATATGATTTTTATGATATGAGTAATTCTTATTTATTAATAAACATTTATTCATTTCCATAGTATGTGTTACATATTTATCCAATTGATTCATTCATTATTGTGGGATAATAGACCTTCTGGCAATAGTATAAATAACTTTATCAAATCATTTCCAAATTAATCATATACTCAATCAGAGTATGAATAACGGTGTTAAGAGTATTTGGATTTTCTCATGGGTTACGGCCTTCAAAATATAAGCGTCGAAATTAATGGAAACTTCAAGACTTCACAGAGTATTGACGACGGGCGAGGAAACTGGATGGCAGTTTCACGAAGAGTGAATAGGACAAAGTACAGCTCTTCCTGAAGACTTACTTTCCGGAAAGTGGCAATCCAGCCTAAGTACACACTAGGACCGAACATAGCAAAACTATGAAAGAAACTATTGCAATTGCAAAGCAAGTATGCAGCAGTGAACATCTTTCAACCGTTCAAGTCGCCAGGAGTGGACGGAATTTTTCCAGCCCTCCTCCTCCTCCAAAGGGGACAGGAGGATATCTTGCCACACTTGATCCGCCTCAGTAGAAGCAGCCTAGAGCTGGGTTACATACCAGAGTCATGGAGAAGGGCCAAAGCAACATTAATACCAATAGTAGGGAAAAAGGACAACACACATTTCAAATACTTCAGACCAATTAGCCTCACCTCGTTTCAATTCATAACGATGGAAAAAGCTGTCGACAATTACATTAGAACAGCGATTCTGAAATGGAAACCTCTCCATCCATGTCAATTCGCATAGCAAATAGGCAAACTGAGACTGCATTGTACAATTGATAACTGAAATTCAGAACGCTCTGACGAACAAAGAAAACGTAATATGTGTCTTCTAAGAGCAATAGATGCGAAAGGAGTAGATATGACAACCTCCATATGGATAGCAGAACGACCATCTACTAGAACAGTAGAAATAAAAGTAGGGAAAGACCCAAGTGGGAGTCGCGCCCCAACTTATATGGAGCTTAATAGTAGACGAATTCTTGTGCGGGTTGACGAAGCTCGGCATATTCTGTCAAGGATATGCAGATGACATAGTCATCTACGCAATAGGATGCTTTGAGAATACACTCTGTGGCATAGTTCAAAGAGGACTCAACTATACAAAAAGGTGGAGTCTAACGGTAGGGCTAAACGTCATTCCGAACAAGACCAACCTAATTTTCTTCATTAGGAATCCTCAGGTCAATTAAGCTAGACGAGCAAGTAATCGAGTGAAAAACAGAGAGAAAATATCTGGGACTCATATTAGACAATAAATTTCTCTGGAACGAACATTAAAAAGAGATAATCACGAAAGCCACAAAAGCCCTGATGGTGTGCAGAAACTTTGCAGAAAGGAAATAGGGTTTTACCTCAGAGATCCTACGGTGGATGTACATGGCAATTGTGAGACCAATCATCACATATGGGGCAGTGGTTTGGGTTACTAGAACTAGTCTGAAAAACAATCTTTCAAAGGTACAAAGACTGGCTTGTTTATGTACAACTGGAGTAATGAAACAGCTGCACTAGAAATGATTCTAAATCTCTCACCTTTTCACATAGTACTGGAAAGCATAGCAGAGAAAACATCACTTAGAATGTTCAGAAACGGAATTATCAAGGAAACCGTTCCTAGATAATGACCAACCCTGGGACACCAGCGTACCAAGCATTTTTGAATATCATAAAATCCAAACTCGTTTGGGATTACCTAGAAACATTAAACGAGCGTGGCAAGAAAAATAAAACTACCCTACAATGGATTCCGGGACACACTGGAGCGAAGGGAAATGAAATAGATGATAAGGTCTTAATGGGACCCGGACTTTTCTGTGGCATTAGCTAAAGAACAATGAAAAAAGCACTCAAAAAGAAAGTTGATGGGACTAAAATCAATTATCGGGGCAACCTAATGAGGCTGAGATAGAAAAAAACTCTTCTGGGAAACTATAACCAAAGTAGATCTGCTATCCACATTTTCTCGAAGTGTCAAACACTAAAAAGTTCCCAAGCACTACACCTGGGAGCTCTTCAAATAGAAGACTAAGATTTCTGGCAATTAAAGCCATCCCACATTCTAGACTTTTTAAAAGGTGTGGGATTAATGGATCAGCTGTAAACACTGGTTCTTCAGTATCGCAACAAGAAAAGGGAACACAACGAATCCTTTGGGTCGCAGTGTATACGAGACTACAAATCTATATATACACACATACATACATCACTAATTAAAATTCTCGAAAAATTTTAATTCTGTATTCAATTTTAATTTGATATGATTTATCATCAAGAATTAATATGTCAAGCAAAGTACCTCAACATTCTGTATCTAATATTGCGGAATGTATTCAAGGGTTAGATAATCTTACATATTTGGAATTCTGACGATAATTTGGAAATATTTGACGAATCAGCAACAATACTTGCTAGAGACTTAGGTATTGCTTCCGATTTTCCCATCTCAAAGCTCAGGAGACATACCCGTTTGATTATGGGGGCAATGATGAATCAGTTTCATTTCTGATGATTATCTTATGAAAGTCTACATAGATTTAGACATTAAGTTACAGGATGAAAGTCCCATTGAAGATATAAACTGTAACAACCCATTCAAATAAAAAAAATCTTTTTTATTCTTAGTTTTCCAAATTTTGCTCTGGCATTTTTCATCTGTGTCTGTAATTTCAAGCGAAAGAAGTTTCAGGAAATTAAAAATTATTTAAAATCACTTGAGAAATAATATAGAACAAGAAATGCTTACAGATTTAGCCATTATCTCAATCGAATCCGAATTCTATGAAAAAATTAATTTCACCGTAATTATTGCGTTCCAGAAAGCTCTAAAAGTTAGTTTATACTTAATTATTGGAAATAGATAGCATTTGTAGGAGAACTGGTTTATATACTTTTCATGAGATTCGTGTTTACTTTGGTCTTAAATTCTATTTTCTGAGTGAATACTGTTGTATTGTATCTCTAATTAAGGAGTATTTAGTTTGATTTTAAAGGCCATATGTTTTAGTATGGTATATTTGAGTAATTAACCCGACTGGCTAAAAAATAAACGTTTGGTTCCCAATTTTTTTACATTTTTATTTCTTAAGCCGCATTTACACCGGAGTTAATAACACGAGTTTTTAACAAAAAGTTATTAACTCGGTAAAGATCAAAGGAAATGTGTTATGTTTTAAACATAACATATGTTAATGACTTTTGTTATTAACATCAGTTAATAACAAAAATGTTAAAAACTTGTGTTATTAACTCCGGTGTAAACGCGGCTTCAATGTTTTACTTTTTGTTCTTAGACGGTAGATGAGTTATGTTATCGCTAAGTATTAGTCAAAATATGAAACATTCTAAAGAAGGCGGCACATCAAGTCCTTACACGTTACATACTATCGTTCGTCTTTCTAAACAATTTTTAACTTTTAAGTATTTTCCGTTAAAATTTTTATATGCACTTCGTGATACTAAAATTTTGTTCTAATTCTGTTGATTCTACTATCTCAATAACATTCATAATTACATTGTCTCAGACAATGAGAACTTATCGAAATTTGCGTCTAACAGTGTAATTAGGTTGATGTAGTGGTAGTAAGCGATATAAATATCGTCTACGGTTCCGGAAATTTCATATACATATTTGTGTTGATAGTCAAAATCTTAATCATGTAGGAATTAGTATTGATTAAAATAAAAACATTTGAAGATAATTCGATATGTGAAACTGACAGGTATTAAATGTTTATTTCTGAAAGATTTAGTTAATTTTTCTTGCCATATTTAAATTAATAAGAAAGAAAACGTTAACTATAGATACATCTTTATAAATAGGTTTGTGATTATCCTATGTTTAATGCAATAACAGTGGTGTCCCGCTTAGCTACCGACACAGAGAAGAGGCGTATAGAGGAGACCAAAATATGACACTTGTTCCTTCAATGAGAATTTTCCACTCATCAAAAAAATATAAAGATTTAATTACTAAAAGAATTGAATTGCAAATTGTCAAATTTGATGTATGAATTCATAGCCACTTCTTGACTTTTTTGTAACTTTTTAAATAACATTGTTGAAAATATGTGTTTGGTTATTTTGGACTTTTCCTTGATTAAAAATAGTTCCAGCATTAAATTATCGATAGTATTGAAATGAAATTTTTTAAATCAACACTCATATAAAAAACTTCTGTGAAGTTTTAAGGTTAGGTCATCCCCAATTAACCCCAGAATGGATCGATCGCTTTAAGCACAGGATGTTTCAAAATTTATGCAATTGATGAGGTGATTGCTCGTGTGAAATTAAGATGGGTCTTTTCTATAATAAAATTTCCTCAGCCCACCCCTTTCCGAGATATCATATGTAAGAGGTGGTGACTAAAATTAAGTGTTTATTTTTTAAAATTTTAGTAAAGCTAGAAACTTTAAATTAAAGGACTAGCTACTGGTATTTTTTCAATATTCCTGTTAACATTATGAAATAAGCAGCATTTGCTTCATTTGATATCAAACTTTTTTTTCAAATAAAATTATAGTTTAAAATCCTTGTTTTATTCTTGAATTTTTTTCCAAAAATCAATAGCTGCAGAGAGTCCCGTAGAGTGTAGCTTAGAGTAGATTTTCCAAGGGCTCTATTGGTTAAATTTGACCGTCAGTTTTTGGAAATTTCAACTTTTCTATTTTGATTTCGTCGTCTTTCGTGTGTATCATGAGTACGGCTTCTGGAGCAGAAAATTCTTGAATGTTTTCCTTTGTGTAAAGGTCACCTTCATCAACAATTATTGTTTCTTCAATTAACAGGACACAACTTTAAAAGGGTGAACTATTCTTATCAATATACCTTTAGATATTTCCTGCACAAAATTTTCTGTTGCTTTGCATTCGGTGCAGTTATCAACATTCGGAATTAGACATCTCGATGGTACATTCTTGATAAGAAGAGCATCTTTGGAGTTAATATGAAGAAGTTCGTTTTTTGAAGATTTTAACTCTTTTAACATTTGTTATACCTATTCCATGAAATAGATTAATAAGCAAATGGTTAATTAAAATTATAGGAATCTATATAGTTATGAAATGTGAAATATTCCTTTCGTTCTCTTGGTTATTGGCTCATTATTTATTCAGTGCCCATAATCTCTGATTAAATTCTCAACGACAGTTCTTTTGTTACTATTACAGTCCACAATCAGGTTTCTTTATTTCTTCTTTTTCTCCGTTAATGTTAGTACTTCCTTCCAGACAGATAAAATTTTCCATATAACCTTCCTGTCTTATTTCCATTCCATTCATCATATTCTACTATTTTTATCTATATTTCTTTCACATCATATTATTATTATCTACTTTAATTATAATCATATCATGTTGAACTACTAATTGTTTCAATGCAGTTTTTTCTTTTTGAATAGCTAAGCCTTTAAATTCAGGATCTGATAGTTGGATAGATCTATCAGCAAAACTTATTATTACTGATTTTTTTGTGACTAGGATTGAAGTTTAAATATCTTTAGGTCTCAATATTTGCACGAATTATTTCTAGTGACAAAGAATAACCTGAGACAAATTTCTTATGTAATATTGAAAGCAACACCAATCATCTAAATAACGAAATTAAAAATAAAATGAGATCCGACAGTTATATTATCACTAATTTTAAAAATAAATTAAAAAACAAACAACAGAGCAACATCAAACCTAAAAATATAAATAAAATCAAAGAATTTATCATTCAAAACAGAAATCTCAAAATTTTAAAAGCAGATAAATCTAATAAAACTGTTATTATGAAATCAGAAGATTATGCTAATAAATTTATGAAATTATTAAATGTTGTGACAACTTACAAAAAAATTAAACAAAACCCTGCGAATTTTTATGAAAAACAAAATAATGATCTAATTCGACCTTGGGAAGAACAACGTTTTATTTTGCCACCAGATGAAAAAAAATTGCAAATTCACAATGCTTTACCCCCTAAAATATATGGTTTACCAAATCTGCACAAGCCTGACATTCCCTTTCGACCTATTGTTTCAAATATTCAAACTCCTCTTACCCCAGTATCTAATTATTTGAAACATATTTTGAAAACAATTTTATACCAAAATAAATGGGATTTCAATGAAAAAATTAAAAGTATAAAAATTCCTAATGAATATGTATTTATTTCGTTAGATGTGTTTTTTTATATACAAATATTCCTATTATCATTGTGAAAAATATATAATAAAAAATGGGACAAAATTAAAGAATATACAGAAATACCTCAAAAGCTATAGAACTCACACTTTCAACATTAAAGTTATGTCGAGCACAGACGTTGATATCCTAATTCGTTCAAATGTGAACTTTGAATTTGATTGAAAGCCTTTTTGGTGATGATTAAGGAAAATACCAATTAAGATTCGTTTTATTCGATTTCGACTTAATTTCTTTTGATGATAATTGTACAACTAAAGGTAGCGACGACAGCAGGAGCATCAGCAACATAATTCTTCAACATTTACTTTAATACTAATCATATACTGCACGTGCAATAATTGAAAAAGAAAACTGATCTAGTGGAGAAATTAGAGGATACTTTAATAAAACAAAAAATTATATTTCTATATATTTGTTTTATAGAGTTGAATCATTAATTAAATACATGTATTTTGTAATATATCTATTCCTTGGGCGCTTTTCCTATTAAACTAGTTGCAGCACAAATATCGCATATAACATACATTTAATCTAAGCACTTTGAAAACTGATAAAATGATGTTATTCGTTATTTTCACTTTGAAAATAACATGTTTCGCTTTACTTATTCCCACGATATCTCCAACTCTCTATTTTCTAGATTCCGTAATTTTCAAATGACTGAGTTTATTATTTAAAATCAGCTTTTCGTTGCTGTCATTTAATTCTGGTTTACAGCTTGTCCTACTGTTACGTGTTTCGTATCAATGTATTTCTTAGTGATTTGAGGTAAAACAACGATCCATTTGTACTTATACTGATAAGACTGAAGTGTTCGTGAATTATCGTTTTCAGCGTTCTAATAACTCTTTCTGCAATTTGATTCATGGGTATGGCAGTAATGTAATCATCTAAATATTGGAAAAATAATATTTTATTTTGAATTTCGTTATTTAAATGATTGATGTTGCATTCAATATTACATAAGATATTTGTCACAGGTAATTGTTTGTCACTAGAAATATTTTGTGCGAAATTGGGATCTAAAGATAAAACTTCTTTCGCTTCATTTGGTATCACAGTATCAGTTGAATTTTCGATCCATTTTGATTTTATTTCATTTGTATTTTTAGCAATATGTTGTTTAATATTTGTTTATCAATTTTCTTCTTTACATTTATTAAAAAGAGAGTTAGTTCTTTCTCAACATCTTTCTTCAAATTTCTGAAAAATATTTATAAGAATAATTTTATTTATTTTAACTGTTATGTTTTTGAAATCATTTTCCAATTTTCTTACTAGAGTAGATGATTCAGTAATAGATAGTTGTATGACTTGGAAAATAAATCTAGATAAAACGTGATTTTGATATTCATGCTGCAGGCAACTATTTCTAAATTTTATACAGGATAATTTTAAATTTAGAAATATAGGTATCAACTTATCGTTTTTGCATCTGAATAGAAAAATTTTTCGGTGTTTTAGTTTTGCAATTTTGTGGAGGATATTTTCGAAATTTTTCAGAGTCTGTTTGGCTTCAGTTCCATATGTAAGTTCAACATTACAGTAGGTAGGCATTATTTTATACATGCTGGTATAAATTTAATTTCTTAAACCTTTTGATAAGTTTATATTTCTCAATATTCTTGATTTTAGGTCTCTTCTGTTTCAAAATTGGATTATTTGAATAATTTTTTAAAAAAAGCGAAACATTGAAACATCTGGGACTGAAATTATGGTCAAGTACAATATGAGAAATATGTATAAATGTATGATAAAATTTAAATTACAATAATCGATTGAGATTTGTGATGGCTTTAAGTTGTATAAATTCTTGTAAAATTCCTATGAATTTAATGTTTTCTACCTTAGTTTTAAGTTGCAAACTCTATATTCTGTATTTGAACCTAGTCCTAACAATTTGTCACAACTGTTGCCGTATCTCCTTTCCCAATTTCTACTTTTGTCTATGACAATAGAAAAAAAATACATAGATATGTTGATCAAAGATGATGACAATACATATATACCATCAGTTTTGAGTATGAAAATAGACTAAATTATATAGAAAATAGCTGGCAAGATTTCTATGAAGGACCCCGTAATATGCCAATGGCAAAAGTGTCCCACTTAAGTGAGTATAACAGGGTACCAAACACTTTTGCTTAACTTAGTAGTGTAGGACCATTAATGTGTCTTACTTAGTAAATACTATGTCTGTCAATACATCAGATAAGCATTTCAATTGTTTCAACCCTAAAATCATTCTTTTTAAGATTCCCATATAATAATCACCCATACATTTTACTGATAAAAGTTGGCTTTATATTGGATTCCACTAGCTTTTGGGTCCATATAAACAGTAATTTGGGGTATCAAGACAAATAATGTTCAAGACTTCAGCAAATAGTAAATTACACTATTACCCGCTTATACTGAGAGTACCCAATGGCCATTAAATACTTCTTTGGGGAATAGACATATTTAAGGAAAAGTTGGGCAATATTAACCAGTAATAAGAAAGTGTAAATTAGAATGGTACTTTGTTATGTTGACATCCACCAGCCCTAACTTAGGACTTATTGAAGTTTACAGTTCTAGACCAATGAAATACTAATGTGAGGTATTGACAGACAATTTTAACCCAAAATTCCGGCATATTAATGGAAACCACATTTTGATTAGGGCCAATATTATTGGTATTTACATTGTTAGTAGTTTTTCCTTTTTGTGGAAATAGAATTAACTTTGTTATTTTTTTTTGTTTGTCATAATCTTTGAAGAATGATGAATATTAAAACAATCCAATGAAACAAATCTAAAGTGATAATTGAAGTCATCATGAACCCAAATATGGACTATTCTTAATATACATGCAATTTTACACCAAGAAAACATTTTATGGTTAATATGCTATATAATAACAATAAGAAAAAAACAGGAATTTGTAGAAAACATCATTCAATCTGAAGAATCACTATGATAATTATTAGGATCGAAATCTTCATCATCTTCATCATCATCTATATCGAGATCATCCAAATCCTGAAACAATGATTCATCAACTTTAACTGCATCTCCTTCATCCAAAAATTTGAGATCTGATTCATTAAGAGTATTATCCTGCATAAATAACTCTCGGCCAGTCAGTTTTTTCCCTTCTTTTTCTAATAGTTCTTTTTTTTTTGTAATACCTAAAAGAAAATTATTTAGTCAACTGAAATTGCCTACTAAAATTTGGAATTTTACTCAAAACATGTTTCAAGATAAAAAGCTCTTAATGTTGGAAAATATATAAAATATGTACTTTAAATAATTTATATTATACAAAAACAAAATTAACTAACCAACCATTTATGTTAGTTCTTCATATATTATCACAATATATAGAAATTGAGGTCACTATGAAATATAGGTCAAAAATTTCATTAATTTATTGTTAGTTTATATAGTGGTAGTATATATTTAAATTGAGGCTCAATACTATTTTCCATTTGAGATTTTAGGGGTTCTGTCAGCCTCACTACATAATTGAAGTAATTTAATTGAAAATCATTGCCTATAAACTCCCTCTCTTAAAATAACTGCATATTTTTGGAATTAGTAACTAATAAACTAACCTGATTTAAAAGCAAACTGTAAAAAATTTAGACACAAATTTGATACAAATGAAAATAGCATTATTTGCGAAAAACATTCTTATTGAGGGTATTAAATTGAACTTAGTAAAATGTTCTTCAAATAAAACAAAGTTTTGTGAACATTAACTTAAAGATAAATAATTCTTGTAAAATATATTTTGATATTAAAGAAAATTTAATTTCAAGTTAATCAAAACTTTGATTTTTTATATTTTGAATTGTGTGTACCCAATTTGTGTCCATATATTTTGGTAGGAGAAATTAGTAATAAAGCATATTCCCTATGGTTAACATTCACTTCTATGGTAATTTCGAGCTTACAGTTTTAACTTTTTCACAAGGTAAGTAATATTTTGCTTTACCTAATTCATCTTCAAACAGTCTCTTCCACTTCATAAATGTTTCAACAGTAACTCGAGTTCCTTCGAATCTCTTCATTTCTGCTTCTTCCTCTTCCTTCAATCTAAGGGCTATCTGTTCTTCTTTTTCTTTCTTAATTTCTTCCCATTTCACATTTAACCATTCTTGGGCACTGGAAACTAATGTGAATACCATAACCATGCCTAAATTTTCTTGTATCTGTTCATTTAAGTAATTTAAAAGTAATTGTTCATATTCGTCATCAAAATTTTCACAATTATCAATTTCTATTATAGGTGCTTCTTCAGGATATTTCGGAGTGTATGAAATAACAAGATCACAGCTCAATCCATTAGCCATATATGGTTCGTATTCTTCAGTTTTAATTGGAATTGAAAATTTATGATACGGTTTAGTTGAAATTATTTCAAAGTCGCCGTAGTAAATAGATTCTAGTGCTTCTATTTCATTTTTTTGTTCCTCTTGATAATCCATGTCTTCCAAATCTTTTGTATAAGTAAATAGTAATCGAGTTGCTAGTTTTAATTATTTAAATAATATTATAAACTAAAGTTTAATATTAAACGAAACAATTCACTTAACCCTCATTGACATATGTGAGTTTAGATGTAGGTTAAGTTTGTTTTTACGGCGAAATATTGGATGGGTACGTTCCATTTGATACCCATGATTGTAACATCCTACTTGTATTCCAAAATAATATACAGTAGTTGTAGTACCCGCATATCACCTATATGTATAAGTGGTTTGTGTTACTACTCCCGACAGAGGTAATGATGTCATGGATTCAGGCTGTTTCGATATGAAATATATTAGCTATTAATATACCTTTAATAATTAAAAGATAACTAAAATCAAGGCCATCAAATCATATTAGAGTTATGCTATTAAAGAAATTTATTTTGATGTAGATGAAATAATGATCACCTATCATAATATTGAACTCCAATAAGAAAATGAAACAGATCTAAAGAGTTGCAAAATATCCTCCAATAAATTTTTGTTCTGAGAACAGAAATTAGATGAGCTGATTCCCGAATTTGCATATTTTATATGAATATCAAAAATTGAGACAAATTAAAAGGTTCTCTAATTTCAAATAATAAAAATAAAAAAAAAATAAATAACTTTTTATAAGTTGTAAAGAAAAAAAAATATTAAAAAACAAATAATCTAATATCTTTCGTATTTTTATTCATTTTCCTATGTAAGCTTATGCTATGTTGAAACAACGATGTTTATGAACGACAAAAAAATTATCTTCACGTAAATATTGGTCTGGTGTAATACAGGGACAGCATCCGGATTCGTATTTTCGCACTGCAGATTTTTTATTTTTGTCAGTTGCGTAATTTTCTTAAACTTGTCCGAACGGATACTTGGGTTCAACCCATACCAAAATGGTCAATGTCACCTGATAGGGAATAAGAAAATGTGTTTGTTGAGGTAAAAAATTAAGATTTTATTCTAATGTTTCAATACACATATTATTTATAATTTATATTATTATTCTGCTGTATGAAACCGCAAATTATTTCTTGAGTGCGGTCCTGTTATATGCTCGGCTCTGGCGTTTTCGATTTTGATCACGTGCACTATGCGTGATAATATATGGGCTTATTATTTTCCTTCGATAAATAAATTCAAGGGTGTACATTTACATCCCCACTACCCTCTACATAAAAATAACTCATTGATATAGATGTTTCTTGTCAAGTAAGTGTGCGTTGGTAAAGCGCTGATAAATGGTCAATAATAATTATTAAATACCTAAAATTTACTATATGATTGAATCAAAGTCCATAAACAGAGGAAATGTTTGATGTTATCGCACAAAATCAACAATTTTATAAGCTCAATTCTATATTTGAAATTTCCACCGAAAACGGATCTCGACAATTGGAGTCTCTGATGAAAATCCCGTTCTGGATAAAGATCTACCTGATATGAGATCATATTTTCCGAAAAGCAAAACCTGTCAGCTGATTTCATTTTTCCATCGGTATACTATGGTATATAGGATCCTAATATATGACACAATTATTTCTATTACTTTCTGAACAACAATGAACATAATTAGTTTCCGAAAAAGAAGAACCTAGCATGTAAATTATGCATTATAATATGATTGTTTAAGATGGCACTACTGTATCGGAAATTGAAACAAAACGCTGAAAGTTGTTAGAGAAAGATAAAATTGAAAAATGAAAAAGTATATTGCATTTTCACATATGCAAAAATGCTAGGTAAAAGTTTGTGTTTTATACCTATAAAGTATTAATTTTAAATTTACATCGTCCTAAATGGATTGCGAGAGGTATTGTGAAAAGTTATTTAAATACTACTTTTAGCTTTGAGAAAGACGTATTTGAATTAACCCGATAAGAGAAAGATCCCCTTAATCTTCTCTCCGTAGGCAAAGGTTGGTGAATAGATGACGCTATCTTAATTTATAAGTTTATTATAATCTCTACACTTTTATTTTCTCTATGGTTTGTAATGTCATTCATTTAAAGCAAACTAACCTTACATAATGGAAGTTTTTTAGTTTCATAATCATTTTCGCCCATTTGATTCATGACAGTCCAAGGTCAAGTTTAAGTATTACAGAAAAATCCAAAATTGACTCATTCAGGTTTGTTTGAAATTAGGAATAGTGGATTGGATGTTGTAATTTTTAAATAGTGCTTTCCTTTTACCATTTTATTTTTGTACATAATCATTACAGAGCAATCATGTCCATTAGTAAGTAAATACACTTGTTATTTTTTAATAATATTGCACCATAGTTTTTACTTTTTAAGTTCAATACATAATAGAAGTTATATATATAGTTTTTTAATTTTTAGCAGCAATGAACGAATCAAGCAGAATGTTCTACGAACAAGAAAGTCAATCAGATCGACTTGTTAGAAAATCGAAAGAAACTCCATTTTTTCCCATAGGTAATATATTTTCATTAACATATGTTTATTAGCTTGGTTATTAAAGCATTGTTATATATATTTCACCAATAGTTCAGAAAAAAACTGTGATTTTTATACTATTCAGATATTTTTTTCTAGCTATTGGAGTATGTCTTGCTGCTGTAGGTTATGGAGTTTATGCATTTAAAAATAAAGGCAAAATGAGTACAAGTGTGTATTTAATGCATCTTCGGGTTGGAGCACAAGGAGCGGCTGTAGGTTCATTAACTTTAGGTTTAATCTACACAATGGTCAACAAACATATACTCAATAAACCTGAGTAAATTTAGTAATTTTGAAGTGTAGGTTTTTATGTAAATAAAATATATTATTTATAATAGTATGTATATATTTGTTTCAAATGTTAATTTATTTTTGAAATATAATTTGCTTACCTCTATGTGTTTAATGTGAAGTATTCAACATATGAAATAAAATATAAATGCATATGAATTGAAGATGGTAGTGGTATTAGAAGATAATAATTGACAAAACTTACTCCAATGTAGGTGATAAATAAAAATAGCAAGAAATTCATAATCCTTTGAGAGCAGAATTGCTAAGTCACAGAATGCAAACTTGACACTTAAAAATATGTGAGTTTATCGTAAAAAATTAAATGATCAGCTAGCAGTTCATAAATTCATAAAGTTCGATCGTCATGAATCGTTTGTTGTTATCACCGCTTGCTAATAAAATATACCCGGTTTGTCATTACGAGCAACAAATTTGTTGGCCAGTATTTGTAAATTTTTGTTGGCCTTAAACAAATTTACATCTTAGTATGGAAGTTCTTCACTTACTTCTGATAGTTCCTGCATTGCATTATACATTACAGCCAAAGCAAAAGCAAAGGATGCCAGTTTCCTGAGCAGACCTTCATACTTACATCTGCTTGAACTATCACGTGTTTTGTCTTTTTTACCTGCTAAAAAATGATTTGCTAGAATTCCAAAATTCTGCCAAATTGCTCAAGCTGTTTGAAAGAGACTACCCTTCTAATTTTCAACTGTTAAACTCCCAGTTCGATTGTAATCAAATATAACTATAACGCGGGTATTCTTTGGTAAAGCATGGTACAGAATATACAGCTTATCAATAAACGGTTTAAAGGGATTGACTTTTTACAAGGCACACACACCAGACTTTCGGTCAAGTATGACTATTTTGTTACACAATTCCATCAAGGAATTTGATGATAGAGATTCCCTAGCGACATGAATTCCTTGCGTGAGCTATACTATCGCTTTCAACGGAGATACGTCTACAGCTTCAAAAAATTAGATAAAACAATAGCAAATATTATTCCAGTGGCTCTCCAAGTTAAAGTGAAAATTTTTAGTTAAAATGACGCCATCAGAGAAGCAAGCACCTTCTGAAAGACTGAACGATAGCATGCTCGGTTTGTTTCTTATTCATATTCAATCCCTAAGACACAAAACATATGAACTGTATCTTTTACTAGAGGAGCTTCATTTTCCAGAGATTGTTGCCGATCACTGAGCATTGGTTAAATAATAATTAGCCTGTTCTTGTCAAAAACTATAACACAGTAGCCAGATTCAATAGAACTAATCTATCTCATGGAGGTACATGATCATGTCCACAAACAACGACTTTTCCGAAATAACACAGTTCAAAGATAATATCTGAGAAATTCATGAAAAGGTCATGAAAATTACAATATACGAATAATGAATGGATTGGCAAAATATAACGAGAATAACCAGGAAGCTTAGAATAATAGGAAATAGGAATGATCCAATTCAATAAATAGATCAAAACTCAATGCATTAGCATTAATTAAAATCGGTCAGGAGTGAATGGCCAGATTTTGATAAATAGTTTGAATCAATTACATAATTAATAGAGGAAAAGTTCTACAAAAATATTCGTTCCCTGAAAGATAAACAGTGTCAGACCGATATACCAATCATTCAGTTATTTTCGTTTCGATTGATTAACTGCTGGTGTCCGATTTTAACAAGTTTAACAAAAAGGATTTGTGATTGGAAACAAAGTAAGCAATATGTGGGATGTCGTTTAGATAAATGAGTTTTACGTTCCATCATAATATAACTGACGAAGAGTCGGAAGGTTTTGATCTATTGTAATTGAAAAATTAGTGCTTAAATATGCGCAGGAAAACTTTGAAGCCGGACGTCGTTCTAGCATTTCAATTTTTCTGTAAATACTAATCGTTTCTTTCCATAGGAATATGACGGAAACTAAATACTTGAGAAAACAAAAAAAAATATCTTGCCAATATTTTTGGAGATAAAAATTCTGTTATATATACTAAAAGCGATCAATTCAATCTATATATCAGCAAAAAGAATAAAAAAATAGTTCTTGTATTTTCTACTATGGTTACTATCCTTCACCATCTTGCTTTTTGTAAGTATTAAAAAAGGCCATGGAAATAAATAAAAATAATACATATATTTGATATCTTTAATCGAATAATTTGACATATTCATGGAAATATTTAAAGCGCTTTTTATGCAAAAGAATTCCAGTTCTATAACTGCGTATATTTTTATTACATCACCTCATAAGCAACTATATCAATGCGTTAAAAATATTTCCGTTCACTTTATAAAACAAACTTTATTTGATTCATACTACTACACTATAAATGTTCTCTCGTTCTAGCTTAAGGCACTTAATTTAACCGATTCATTGTTTTTGATTCATGTTATTGAACTAAGTACTTAATGTATATTTACAATATGTCCTCAGACAAAAATAGATTTTGAACTTGCTTTTTGTTTAAATTTTGGTTAATTTAATTTGCACAACCATATTTTCCTCTTTTCTCGTTCAAGTTCATAATATTTCCACTATCATCCACGGTATTTTCTTTCACTAAACATTTATTTTCCGGCATGTTCACATAGTTATCAACTGATTTTAAAATCATAGTTTTGTCCTTGATGTCGTTCTCCATAATCTTTGGTGGTAGATGGTAACTTGGGTTTGATACTCCAGCAGGACTAGCAGGAAGAATTTTATCATTATTGTCGTGTACGTCACTTTGTAGCATTGGCATCAACTCATGACCATTGGTTTCATTCGATGAACGATTCCTTCTGTGTTTTAAATCAAAATTAAATACTTCTCCATCTGAAAGTTGAATTGATTATTTACTTAATAGTAAAATATTTTCTAAAGAAAATTAATGAAGAACAGAGCGTGCAAGTGTAGCGAAAAGATAGTTAATAATTGAACTACATATTCTGGAACCAAAAATAACTTGATTGAAGTAACCTTTCTAAAAGATCGATCGATCAATAGTGTAGTACACCAAAAAATGTTTTAAACCAAACAAGTTTTATTTATTAATACAGAAATACAAAGCTTTATATGTGACAATGTTTGTTGTTGCGGAAAAGTCTTTTTCTAAATAGCTCTTTTGTAATTTGCTTCTTCCATCGATTCAAATAACAATCGTTGTTGGTTGATACAGTAGCCATAACTTAGTCAACCGATTATTACGTTTATATCCACTTTTGAAGGCTTTGAGCGGGACCGAAAACGGGGCCTATTAGGACCTATTAGAAACGAGGCTGAAACGCTTTCATTTGACATCGTTGCGATATCTACAATCTCTCCCAATTTTAGTTTATGGTGGTTACCATTACAATTTTCTGGACGTTTTTATTTTATAGTGAAACCATTTTGAAACCAAACTGATTTTTGGGTATCATTTGTACTTGTAGTGTCCCTTTTAAACACCGTATATCAGTCAATTATGGTTGATTGTCTTAGAAAAGAGTGACCCAAATATTTTTATTTGTCTCTAAGGTATTTTTTTCAGTTAACAGTATCGATTATCTACACAGGGAGCTATTTTTTACGTTGTTGAATTAAGACATTCCAAAATTTCAACAACAAATATATATATATATATATATATATATATATATATATATATATATATATATATATAGATTGAAAACTGGTTTGAAATATCGCAGTAAAAATCATTTAGAACTAACTAACAATCAATGCTGGGATATTTCGATGTCACTTGATGTCGTATTTGGTATTTCTTGATTTTAAAAAGTATTCAATAGAATGATATAATAAAGTTATACCTGAAATAGTGAAAAAAATGGTTTTATTGGAGTTATCTACAATGGAAAACCGTATTTTTGAAACTTTATATGATATTTTATAGAAATTATCGTTATATTTGTTCTAAACATATTATAATTATATGTTAATGAAAATCTACCATTCGCTCATGAATAAATTGAATAAAAACGAAAAGTTGCTCATTACTTATATTCTACTCTAAAGTTTAATATGGAATGAATCTAAAAATTCCCGCCCGAGGGGTTTTCCCTATTTTTCACGGGAAGGGGTTTATTGATGGGAAAATTTAGTAGTCAAGATAATAATTTCACCTTAAGTCTTCGAAGATGATAACTTTCTTATGGAAACGCGTCAGACAGTGAAATTGTGAGTGTTGGTGTAGTGGTACCAACATTTCCCGAAATTAGTTGACAACATTTGTGAAAACACAGCAAAAGTAGGTATAAAACAAATCACTAAAATAAAGCGTAATGATTACAACTGCAGCGAACAATTAACTTAGTATATTGGGTGAAATCAAAAATATAATCTCGAAATGCAATTCTTTTCCCTTGCACTCTTGGTTAGTTTGTTGTTATTGAGAAAAACATAAAAAATGTATTTGTGGTACCCTCTATCACATCGAAAACTTATCGATTGATGCAATATAATGTAAAAATCGGGTTTTTATTATGAATTTTTCAAAAAATATTCAAAACTCACCATCTGTAATGCGAGGACTGAAGATGGTATTAGGTTTCATACTCATGTAACCATCTTCGGAAGGAGACGAATTTGTCATTATATCATTAACGTAATTTGGACTTACAATTACATCGAAATTGGGTGGACTCAACATAGAAAGATAATCACTATACGATTGCATCATTTTGGTATTTATTGCAAGGTATGGATCATTGAGGTCTACATAGTGCTAAAAAAATATTCAAATATATTGTATAAATAAAGATTTTAAGTCTTAAAATAAATGAATTTCTTTTATAATTATTTTTATTTCATTTTATATTGACGTCTTGCTCGCCGCCAATTATCACAATTCAACCAGTAATAATTTGAATGGAATTTCATCCTTCTTTTTGTTTACTTTCGTGATTATTAGGAAATTAGAATTCATTTTAAAAACAAAAAAAGTCACAGATACATACTGTTGTAGTGAATTAACGTATAAGATATTAAAAATATCTTCCTTCCGATTGTAGGCGTAAGATATGCCAAATAACCGCAGCCAGAATGTTATTTTATTTTATTCTAATTCTGCTTTTTTTTAATCTTCGATATAGTTTTTTTATAATACTCGCTTTGCAGTTATTCCCATAGGAATCTAAAGGCATAGTATTTCTATTCCGTTGAAAACCACATCTCAAATTTAAAAAAATACTTGGTCTGATCAAACTTTATCCAGACATGGGCATTCAAGCTACTCGAACCACTAATATTGTTTTCCTAATTGATAAAACTTTTTTAATTTTCATATGAACTTTCACTGCCATAACTCAATGAGTGTGTGTTTGGCATTGTTTGTTTATGATGTGAATAGTTTGTACGAGTGTAACAACCTGCCCTTTGAGATAGACAAATGAAAACAAATGTCCATATTTGGATATTGCTTTATTGTTTTTCAAAATATTCCACTATTGCAAGCGTTTGAACCAATTATCGAGGCATTCGAACTTTCAAAACAAATGATTTCAACTCATTAACCGTTTCTTCTGCTGTAGAAAAACCGTGACCTTGCAATTTATTGTTACAAAATAGTTCGCGAAATGGATCCATAAGCCTGCCCTGTCCAGCTATTATGGAATTCTCGAATTCGGCAAAGGCGGCAACCTTTTATGTACGATTGAAATACCAGGAATTCTAAATTCGGCCTTTGATGTTCGCTTTTTATATATTTTTATTATAGCAGGCGGTTTATTTACTTAGTTTCATCTTCTTCTTCTTCCGTGTATTAGGCGTAGTCGCCTGTTTTATCTTAAACATCCTTGCCTTCTATCCTGCTTCAAGGTTGTCGCTCCACCTATTTTTGGTTCTGCCGGTACTCCTTCGGCCCAATGGGGATTTATCGCGCGCTATCTTGACCAGTCTGTTGTTATACATACGACTTATGTGCTCATTCCATTCTTTCTTTCTTGATAGAACCCATTCGTTGACGTCATCTCTTTTGCACAATCTTCTGATATTCTCACTTTTCATTCTTTTGGTTTTCGCCGTTTCTGGCCGTGTCTCTGCGGTGTAGGTCATTATGGGTCTTACCGTGGCCTTGTATATTCTCGATGTGGCTTCTATTCTGATATGTTTATTTCTCCATATGATATCGTTCAAACATGCTGCTATTCTTAAGGCTTTAGTTTCTTATTCCCTTACTTCGTTGTGAATTTCATTACTTGGTTAATTATCTGTTCGTCAACGAGTAGCTTACATCTTATCGGACTTTTGGATGTGGTCATACATTTTATTTTGTTGTCGAAGTTAGTTGATCGGCACTCTGTTGTTGGTTTAATCCACATCGAAAGTCATAGGGAATCATCACACAAAAATATTCGCGATTTATTTTTTGACCAATATGAATATTTCAAGTATCTGTAAACAACTCAAATGTCACTTGTATGACAACACATTCTTGCATAAGTGTAGTGAGGTAGCAGATGCTCTCTATATCTTTTTTCGATCAACTCAACATATTTTGGTTAATGTTTTGAGTATTGAGAAGATCAAAAGACCAAAAGAACTGAATATTTGAAAAAAAAAGTTAAGTAGAGGTCTCAAAAGAGATGCTTAATTACTGGTGAAGAGATGTGAGCTTATGAATATCACGTCAAAGCTGTCCAGCAATAGCTCCAAAAATAAACCGAAACCGACAAATCTACTCAAAGTTGATCAAAAATCAAGATGCTACTCATCGTTTTCCTCGATTACTGTGGTGTGGCACTATAAACAATCCTAAACTAACCGGAATGGTGGGAACACAATTCCTAGATTTTTCAGCACCATCACATTCCAGTTGGATTATGATTGCTTAGACAAACAAGAAACGAGATTCATTGCTTAGCCATAGCATTCGCCAGATTTTGCTTCTTGTGATTTTTTCTTCATTTCGAAAATTTGCATCAAGATACGCGCCATTGAAACCTTAAAAAAATTCGCTCAAGGTTTTGAAGACCATCGCAGCCGATGCTTAACAATGTATCCGAGAACACTACATTTGTTGAACTCATCATTACTGGTGAAGAGATGTGAGCTTATGAATATCACGTCAAAGCTGTCCAGCAATAGCTCCAAAAATAAGCCGAAACCGACAAATCTACTCAAAAATCAAGATGATACTCATCGTTTTCCTCGTTTACTGTGGTGTGGCACTATAAACAATCCTAAACTAACCGGAATGGTGGGCACACAATTCCTAGATTTTTCAGCACCATCATATTCCAGTTGGATTATGATTGCTTAGACAAACAAGAAACGAGATTCATTGCTTAGCCATAGCATTCGCCAGATTTTGCTTCTTGTGATTTTTTCTTCATTTCGAAAATTTGCATTAAGATACGCGCCATTGAAACCTTAAAAAAATCGCTCAAGGTTCTGAGGACCATCGCAGCCGATGCTTATAAATGTATCGAGAATTGGATATGCGTTGGAAAGCTTCTGTATCGCCTCGAAAAGAGTATATAAAAGGTGATAATAGGGATTTGTATTATAATACGTAGAAATGTAGTTTTTATTGGTCAGTCAGGGTTGAATTTGATCATGTGGCATTATGTATCGTTTAGCGGTTTTCATAAAAAATGTATCAAATACCCATACATTTACTTTATGAGGACTCTCTATTTGAGCTTCACATATATCAAGTATGGTCTTTTCTATTCTCAAAAACGATGATTGTTGGTGTCAACTACTCTCTCTAAATAAAAAGTAGGTTTATTCAAGTATACTTCACTCAAACTTAAAATTGCTTGAAATCGAACTAATTTTGTTTTATACGAAAGTTAATTAAGAAAAGAACGAAAAAACAAAAGGCATTGTTTCAAAAGGTTTTTAATTGCATTTGAAAAAAAGTCGGATCGAATACCAGCCAAAGGGATGAAGATAAAAATTTCATTTTATTGGCGCCGAGTATAGTCAACGTAAAATCAATCTAATCAATGAAAATAATTGTGGATTAACAATACACAAATGCTTGTCGATGTTAGTTTAAGCAAATTAGTTACAAAAAATTCATCCCATAGATGAAGAGGGATGACAGAAGGAGGTCAATATTAATATTTTTCAAAATAGCTTTAGTATTGTATAGTTCATGGTTGTTTGTATGTTTCTTAAATTGTGGAATATTCAGTTAATACTTTTCTTATAGTATCAATCTGAAGGGGGCAAACATCTACGCATGATAAAAATTATGCTCAAATAATGAAATATATCAAAATGTAATGATAATAACAACTTTACTTTTCTCAATGTATCCTCAAGTAAAGTACCAATTCTTTCAGTCAGTTTCGTGAAACTCGGTCTCAAAGCTGGTTTAACAGACCAACATTCTGTCATTATTTGGTAGCTAAAAATGATAAAATTGATTAGATCAAAGTTATGTAGGTGTAGATTTGTTGTAATTGAATTCACTTAGTTAATTATTACTTGTACATATCTATATAGCTTCTGCAAAACCAATCACGTGGAAAGATCGACGATCAAATCAATCAATAACGAGAAATAACTGATGATAAGAACAAGATGTAGAAGATTCAAGGAGAAAGCTGTAAATACTAATAAATAATTGAAAATGATATCTATATGGTAATATATGACACATAAAAAAATATAGAACATTTAAAAAAGATAACAAATTGGGGAAAATAATATTTTAGCCTTTGAAATGGTTAAATAATTAATATATTTATGAGTAATACTAGGCGAGACAGATTACAAAAATATGAAACCGAATCATTAGCATGGCAAAGGATAATAAAATTATTTAGTATTAACGAGATCAAGTAACGTAATAATGATCGGACCTAGGGTATCCTAGGTTTGTAAAACACGTAATTAATTTACTATGGAAAGAACGATCAAAAAGGAGAATTCTGAGAAAATAATACGACGGAATCAACACAGAAGAAGTGTTAAAAAGAATAACGAATGAAGAAATGAAATTTATAGTTGGTCGAATATAACATATTTTCCCAGTTGAATCACGTGGAATTTTTAGATAAACAACGGATGCTAGAAGTTTCGCCATACAGAAATACAAGTGAGAGATGGTGAAAAAAGTCTTTGGATGACAAAAATTACGTAAATATCATTAATTGCAACGGGAACTGAGGATGTGTAGGAGAAAAGTACAAGGAATGAAGTATCAGTATTCACCCATATAATTGCAATTGATAACTTTGATATTTGATCTATCTCTGAACCACTTACATTTCTTTTGGACAATAATCAGGGCTCTCCAATCTATAACCGTCCACCAATTTTTGGTATAGTCTTTCATCTGCTGGTATCCCAGGATATGGTGATCTGCCCAGAGAAAAAAATTCCCACAAAACTATTCCGAAGGACCAACAATCAGACTGTGTAGAAAACACTCGATCTCTAATAGATTCGATGGCCATCCATTTCACTGGCAAAGGACACTGAAAATATTATTTAACTATTCAATATTGAGATTCATAATTTAATTCATCACAATATGACGAAAGTCTCATTCATACACATAATCTCATGCCAATCTAAAAATTTTAATTTGCTTCTATACTGTATACTGTATAGGTACCGCGAATTTTCGCAATCGGTCACTGAAATTTTATATTATTCCAATAATACTCCTCTCTTGCAATAATTCTAGAATATTGTAGAAACATATGTCGAGACACAGTTAACTTCTTCTTCCAGAAACATTTAGAGCAATAGTTACCCAATAATACGTAGTGCCACCCACCATCCTTTATACGGTGGTGTGCGGCTGTTTAACCGTTAGACTATATTCCATCAATGTCTTCACCTCATTTATCATAACTAATATTTGTACATTGACTTCAGCATATACTTATCATTTTCTGAAATATGATTTTGGAAAACTGAGCTGTATAAATTAACACTCTACTATTCACAGTTAAGATTGAAGCCGTATAGTTTCATAGCACGTTTCAAATATTCTATTGAAGTGATAAATTAAGGTTTACTCACGTCTCCTTTTTTTCTGTAATTATCATTTTTGTACATGCTCTTAGCTAGTCCAAAATCACAGATCTTCACGATATTATCTTCGCTCAAGAGAATATTTCTAGCAGCTAAGTCACCATGTAGTACCTGAAGTCATATTGGTATATTATAAGATTTTTTGAGAAAAAGATATTGTTATGTAATTAATTTCAATTATGATGATAATATATGTTATTGCTTTAGAGAAGTTGTAAAAATTATGGAGAATTAAAGAATTAAGGAAAAGAATTAAATTTAAATCATTTATATAGCACTTAATTAAAATATATCAATAGGTGTCTGTAGCTTCTTCCATTAGAAGTAAGGAAGATGGTCATAAATGCCGTACTAAACGGTTCTCTATTCCTGCAGTGCTTTGAGCTTTTGCAAATCTGGAGACACCATATTTTTGTTGGGAGAGCTGCAGGATTTAACCTAGAGGCCATTGCATGGAGGCTGGTTACAATGTTAGATTAGAACAAGGGTTCCATTCGTTAATAATGGTTTTGTTGGATCCTTCCATTTATATTGCTTATGTAGTTGAGAAATATATTTTCGGTTGAAACTTGTCCAAAATTGTTGATACATACGTTGGATGTCTTGGAGTCATGATAATCTATTTGATGGATTTGATACAAGATCAGCATCAGGAGGTAATATATATACACGATAACGTCAATATCAAAATATATAAGACATTTTTGCATATTTAAAACAGCAGATTGATGGTTACAAAGCCAAAAAATATTAATTTTTTACTTAAGAAAGCATAAACAAATTCTTGAAGGAAAAAAATACTTCGACGATTGAATTAAACACATGCAAAAGTGTATTTATCTCAATGGAGTATTTTTTTAAAAACAACGAAATGTCCAATACAACAGTAGCAATCCTCGTATTGACTGAAAAATTATGCATGCGTAAGCTACCCGCGGGTTGAGTTGCTCACATGGGACCAAAAGCTCATTCGAATGAATGAAATACAGTCAATTGCGAAAGGCAAACCTGCTATGGAAAAGGCAAAGACAGCTTCATTGGCCGAAAAAATGATACCTACCTAACCGTTAGTTAGCAACTTCTGTTCTGTTTCCTAACACTGTATTTTCATTTGCAGGAGAGGGATTTCCATCAAACGATGAAGTTACGCAAATGTCTATTTTATGAAGAAAGATGACTATGATTTAGAATTGTAAGAGTTTAGAGAATAGACTTTTAAAGGAGACTAGGTTAAAAGTAGAAATGATTATGGAACAGAAATTCTTTTTAGTCGGAAACTTTTCAGACAACCATCGTATAAACGTCCATATTTGACACATGTGAACCTCCAGAGAGTCTTGTGTTGAAACATGTGCAGCATATAAATTTTTTTTGGTCTATTTGCTGTCATGAATCTAATTTGACAACCCAGGTATTATACTATAAGAAACTGTGATATTTGTTGAAGTTCGATTAAGTGATTTACAATAATGGTGAATTTTTATAGTGTATGTTATGTATATACCTTTCGTGAAGCCAAATATTCCATACCCCTGGCAACTTGAAACGAATATATGATGAGATCCTTCGTACTTATAGGTTTCACTGTTCCTTTATAATCCCCTTTATAATTTGAACGCCACTCTGGCTGTGTACTATTGTTACTGAGTAGAACGCCATCATCGCCTATAAAAAGTTCAAATTTGTAATAGGATTACTAAAACGATATTTTTGTTTATACGATTCCATCCAAACATCTAGTACATTTGTTGTATATATATTTATATTAAGTATCTATTTCTGTTATCATGTGATCTACGTTTCAAATTCATAGGTTACTTATAGTCTTCTAATAAGAAATATTTGCTATAGAAATTTGACAAATCATTTCGTTCTGTTCGTCATACAGCTATAAAAGCACTATGCCATGTCGTCAACTTGAAGCTGAGTGCTAAAGAAAACTTGAACTGGCCAAATACTATGATGTAGGAATTAAAGAAATAAATGAGCCAATGAGTTGTTGAGTATCAGTGCTTTTTATTAGAAGTAGGAAACCGAACGAGAAGAACTATGAAACTGCTTCATTTCAAAAAGTTCCTTCAAATACTTCCCCTTTTCGTTGGTTTTCTTATATTATTCCTCAGTTAGAGACTGATGAGGTCTAATGGACCTAGCTCTAGAATTTCACACTATTGAAAACATTCATAAAGAATGCTCGCTATTGGAACACTTTACAATTGGATGGCAGACTGTGGATGCTGAAAACAGCTCTGATGATGAAGTTAATGTTGAATGTAACTCTAATTTACATCGATAAAGTTTAGTCTGCCAATAGAACAAACCTATAGTTTGACGGTATGTATAGTAAGATATAGACAACGCGAGACAATGTGTAACTTCACAAACCATCATTTTACACTTCAAATTTGTACACAAAATGAAAATGTCAAAATCTGATAACGACGAAGAAAGTATTTTAAAGTTATTGATCGAAGCATTATTGATATCAAGTGATAAGAAACTATGTGCCTTTACAAAGCTGATGTCCAGTTAAAATAATAACATCTCAAAATCATTTGATCGTGCTTTTGTGAAACGATTGGAATTTTTTTCCTACAATTCAATTGGTATGAATAATTTGAGTATACAGTTTGCCGTAAATCTTACGTAAACAAGATATGTTTCATAATTCTGAGAAAGATGTTAGTTTTAGTTAGGTTATGGATATTGTACCTACTTAATAATTGATAGACTATCACAGTTTTGAAACGATAATTTTACATTTTATTTCCATTACCATACGAAAAATACTTCATAAATAAATTATATTTACCTGGATTCGATGTAGTAATTTCGGTACTAAAAGAATTTTGATGAACTCTATAATCACCCATAGCACTTCGAGAATCCGAAAAACCCAAAGCTGCATATTTCATCAAGGGAGAGTTAACATTGCTGAAAAAATAAGATTTTATTTAACCAACAATAAGTCCACAATTTGACGGATAGACACTTCCACACTTCGCATTTTGATATTTTTACTTAGAGTACTATCAGTTGCGAGAAGTTTTTAGAGTGAACAACCTCTTTGTTACATGAAACAGTGGAAAGAATATACTGATATGGCCCACTACTACGGGGTTACTAGAGCCATTGGGTTTTTATACAATTTCATAATCTTGTCGGCCAGTGTTATAATCACGTTAACAAAATGATTGATCTATTCGAAAAAATGTAGAGTCTAAATTTCTAAAACTCAACAACAAGCTTACATATATGGCCTTAGCGAAAGACAAAGCTCTAGTTGAAAAGAAAACAACTTGTAACCCTCATTTATGTGTAAAGGAAAAAAGAACAGCAGCTTTCAAATTTTTCAAATAATAAGATGAAAAATTAGCAAAGCGAAAAGATGTTTAACTAACTTGACATTATTCTAAATATTTAAACTGGGGATTATGTTGAAAATAGAAATCTTACCTTCTGTTGCTCGATAGAGAATACGTTCTATCTAGAAGTTCCTGGCCAATGAGGTAATTAATTTTCCCCGTCTGCGAATCGATTTGATTTACAAAATGGTCGCGATGTTTCAGTAAATAATTTTGTAGATTACCAAATTGACAGTATTCAACAATCACCAACAGCTCTCCTAAAAACATTAATGATATATACATAAATTTATCAAAATGAAACATCTAATACTTTTCCACTTATTTGCTATTTCTCTTACACCGAAAAAAAATTGTTGAGAAAAATTTGAGCAAATTACAACAGAATATGATCTCATTTTCAGTATCTAACTTCGTCTTGAGCTTATATACAGAATCACGCCTCTCATCAGAGAAAATAGAAGAAAATCAATAGTTGATTTAAAAGAGAAAGTGGAAATATGATTTCAATGATCATTTAGCTTATAGCTACAGCTAAAAACAGTGATAAAGTCAATCAAGGACTATTAATTATTGAGATCTCGATGATCACTATACAAGTTATGCATTCATATTTTTTCAAGAATAGGAATATTATATATAATAATCGTAATATAAGATTTTATTAGAAACTATTGTCTTGTCGAGTATATGTTATTATCAATTGCAAAAATGAATAAATTGAGAACCAAGTGCGACGAAAAATCTCTAAAAAGAGCATTAAAATCCTTTTCAAAACCGGTACCTTACACCAATTTTTTTATTCAAAAAGTTGATCTATCAAATTCCAGGAAAAAAGTTAATGGGATCTTCAAATGAAGGCCAACGGTATGAAATCAAAGCAATTGGTTAATTAACCCCATAATGATAAGAAATCGAGATGTGTCAAATCCACAAAAAGTAAAGAAATAGCAAATAAAAATTTATAGAAGGATTAGAATAATTGTACTAGTAGAAATATCGATTTATCAATTGTACGACGGAAAGTAAATTTCAATAACAAACTTAATTAAGTGTGAGGAGAGAACATCTAGAAAATGTATTTTTGGAAATTTCGACGAATACGCGTTTTTCTGTGCAATCTGTACAAGTTTGGAGAGAAAACGTAATCGTAGGAAACCATATGAGGTAAATATGGCGGAGGAGACTATTGATCTGCAGCAATAGCATTATTATGGTGTTGGAACAGAATTCTTTTCTTCAATAAATGCCTATGTTTTTCCATAAAATTGACGTCAAAACGTGTCATCAAATTAGCATAATATTGGTCTGTTACTGTTTTCTTTTTTATATAATAGTTAATAAAGATTTGGAATCCGAAAACACTGTGACCATGACCTTATTGGCCAAAAACGATACTTTTTTTTAAGTATCCAAACCATCGCTTGAATTTTCAAATTAGGTGCTCAGCATTTAGCAATCACAGCACCCTCTGTGCAGATCGCTTATTCATACAATATCTTTTATGCATAATACTGTATAGTAACCGTTACTTAATTTATTTCGGTAGACATATCATGCACATTTATTCGACGATCGACAAATAGTGACAGAATCGTTCGTGTTAATATGGCCATTTTTAAAAGCACATAGCTACTTATGAATCATTGCATGAAATGAATCACTTTCAGAAAAATATTGGCGTAACGTTTCTTGGTTTATTTAATGTTTTATCAACACTAAGAATTGTTTTTTTTTTATCAATTTTCTTCATATTAGTATTAAATCTAATCTACCTCTCAGATTTATATAAAATTTTCTCATATGGCATAAGAAATTTGACGAAAACTAACAATATAATCCCCGAGCCAGAGTGTAATCAAACTTTCAAAAATCACTTTTCCGTTAGACCACTTTTATATAAATTACTAGGAGTATATGAAATCTACACAGTACTCCTACAGGAAGAGATGGTACAAGATTTTTCTCATGTCTTTAAATTTAATAGCAGTCCAGTACTGCCCAAAATACCTAAAAAATTGAAAGGGCCGATTCTCGATTTTTTACACCTATGCTTTGACATCGTTTTAAAACAAAGCTGGAGGAAAATTAGTAAATGACTACATATGAATCGGGAATCTAGAGTGTACACCACATCAGATGACCATAGTGAAGGATCTCTTCAATCTGGGTTCCTGATCTTACAGGCATAAAAGGAAAATGGAGAATGAACATCTTTTATTTGTCCAAAGTGTGAAGGTGTAGAAAAACGCTCTTATAGTAAAACGTTTCAGAAGAAAAATAAAACCAAAACAAAGCACGGGGGAGGTGCCTTCCAGGCTAGATAACTCCAGCATAAAATACATCTTTTCCATATTTTCCTTAAAGGGTATTGCCGCCGCAGGAAGAGCTTAATAAGATTAGATTTAGCAGAAACTGGCGAGTGTATATTATAATAGGATAATAAAGAAATTCCAATTAACCAGTTCTAAAATGTCTCGCTACAGCAAGTATACGCAAAGAGTGCTTCAGAAACTACACCTCTAGAAGACAAGATCCATCTTAGTTATAACTGTGAACCTATAAAGCTGTGAATGCTGGATACAGCTCTGATAAAGGGAACAATAAACATTAAGTCTTCAGAGTAATGTAACTTAGATCTACATAAAGTGCTAAATATGTAGATCATGGCTTAACAACTTGATATGTTGCAGGGTTTTCGCAATGTAGATGAGCCACATTGTATAAAACTTGACACATTCCATTAATATTTTGTGAATATCAATACTGCCTACATGATATCTCAATTGCTTTTATTGACTACTTTATTTTTATAATGAAACTAATAAACTTTTCAGTTCCTTACTCTTGGCAACATTTTTTGTACAAGCTCCAAGTAGATTGACAACATTTAAATGTTTTCCTAAGTGAACCATTATCTTCAATTCAGAAGCTAGTGCTTTTAAATAGGTGTTGTCTGCATTTTTTTTGGTCATTTTCACTGCAACTGTCGTTATTGGTTCGCCTTCTATTATATATTTAGCTTCTCCTTTTAAAACTACACCGAAAGCACCCGATCCTAATTGCTTACCTGAAATATATAAATTATTCATCTTATTGCATTATTTGAAAAATATGAGGTGGAGGAATGTATTGGGTTATTAATTATATCAACACAAACTTCTTATATCGCTTATTGCGTATAATGGTGAGGTTATATATTCCAATGTTTTTATGCCCTTTTTTACTGAATATTCAATCACATAAGACTTCATTTTTTTCACTCTTTCCGGGTTCTCTAGAATCTTTATTCTTTTAGCGAAGTTTACGTCCAGCAATATACCCTCTAACGCCTCATGTTAACTATTGGCGTCGTTTTCTTTAGTTGTTTGTTGTGCCTTGGTACTAATAGTTCTTCTAATTGTGAGTTTGCATGATATTGTGATGTTTTTTGTTTCTTTTTATAACAACTTTCTGTATTGTTGGTACATCTGGATGTTGTGGTACGATAAATACCATAGGGCATCTATTATTGTTATTATGAGTTGAGGTAACTGGATGATATGTACATCAGATTTTGGAGCGCGACCCCATAATTCGTAAGCGAAACATCGGATCACATAATTTTTGCTTGCATCTAGACAGCAATTATCCGTTTCTACATATCCGATTTGACTCAGATCGAAGTAAAAGTTCAGCTCTCTGAAGCCGTCTCGAAAAAGAAAAACAATGTTCTAGGATTATGGGAAGAGCTGCACATGTACAGTAAAGCTCTAGCACTATAGATATTTCAGATCGCAACGCATGAACAAACCAATTATCTTACTAATTCGCAACCGCTCTTACCATTGGATATTTGTTCTTCATTTATCCTTTGAATCCTGTTTAGCCTGTCTGCAGTTCAGCCTTCTTTGTTGTTTGCTATTTCCGTATTCTATTTTCTTCTAGGTCTGCCTCTTTTCTCATATCACCTTAACTGTTTTGTCTTTCTTCATTCTCACGATGGTCCAAACCAATTCAACTGTTTTTGTTAGATTTTTGTTTCACCACATTACGTTCAATTGACGTCTAGTTGTATCGCTCCTTACTTAATATGTGGTCTTTTCACACCTATTATTTTTCGCAGTATCTTCATTTTACAACTAGTCATTTTTTACTTTAACCTGTTAGTTCGTTCCAAGGATTCGCAACCATAGCATTAGTAGTAGTACTGACTCGTAGACTTTCATTTGTGTGAATTTTTGTTATCTCCTTTTTGTTGAAAAATATTGTGTATAGTGCCACGTATGTGGATATTGTCTTATTCATCCTACTAGCCAGATCTTCGTCAATTCTTCCATAGAGTCTCACAATTGTTTCTAAATACCTAAGCTTCTAAAATTTTTGTACACATTTTTCACAGTTATTCCTATTTATATTTTTATTATCTCTGTTATGTAACAACACAGCTTTTAAACTATATTTCGATGAATCAAGCGCCATTCACAAGAACAATACTTGATATCGAGCTCCTGCATTGAACCATCTGCACCCCCAGCAAGAGAGATCCACTCCTTAAGACGGTGAGAAGTTATGACTGTTGCCTTGATAACCACCAATCATGTAGTAAATCTCTTTGTGAACAATCAACTATAGCTCGCCGGAAATGCAACCAGATGTGATTGAGGGATCGATTACTATTCCCCAAAGTATTTTGAAGAACCATTATTAACTTCTTTACTTTCAAAAAGAATATATTGTCAATATAAAGGCACCGTTGGTGTTGGTAAGTCGGCATTCTGAGCAACAGGTCTTATAATAGGTTGGAAATTTGGATATTCGATCTCAAGCTTTCCTTTTTCGGAATAACTTTCAGTCTCTGTCATACTATTGGAACTGGATATTTCTTCTCTTCTCTTTCATCCATTGAACTATTGACTCGCTACAGCTGTCATAGCATACATGGGGAGCCTACTGTTTATTTTGATTTCTGATTACGATTACAATTCTGATTACAATACCAAAATGACTTCACCATAAATTCTCCACAATTAACTTGTCAGGATAAATTTTGCAGCTGCGGCTCGTATAACTTATCATTTTTGCCGTTACAATTATTTAAAACTTAACACAGAGTCATTCAATTCAAAACACTAATTTATACCAAATAAAAGAATATATAATGCACTCTATGAAAATTTTCTATTTACAAATACAGTCCAATTTAATAGAACCTCAGAGAATTTATTACCTGCGAACAAAAAAGGATACATATTGGAACATATTCCTTATTATTTGAACTGAACAAAAAGCATGTAGACCAATGTTATTATTAGTTAACTATAATAAATTAATTGAAAGTATTGTTGGCAAATAAAGAAAAAAATTACCTAATTTTAACTGTTCAATTGGAAATTCCCACTTTTTATCGTAGGGCAGGAGCTCCGCTTGATCGTCTATTCCTAATTCAGGATTAATATTTTCTACAGCACCTTTTTCAAAATTAGCTAAGCCTAATATTTCTAACTCTCTCTTGAGTTTCTAGAGAAAAAATACATCAGAATGATTAAAAAATAAATAAAACGGAAACTTAATAAAAATTTAGTCCAGTCTTTTTACAAAACTTTATAAAATATAAAATTTCGTTTATTATTGGATAGCCCCGTGGTAGCTACCCTACTTTATTATAACAAATGTATTACTTTATATAAAATACGTATATTTAGATTATAACAATAGCACGTACTAGATATTTTTCTATCATTTAAACAAAAAATTAAATTATAGTTTAGAAAAATTGAAAAGGATGCTTTAAGCAATAATCAAGTCAAAAAGTAAAAAACAATTCTTGATGTTACTATTATAAAAGCACGGGGCGCTTTGTACAACATTTTTAAACTAACTTTGTTTGGTAACCAATACATGGAACGGGAGACCCCACTGCTTTGCTGGAAGGGTTTAAGGAAAATTTCAAGCGAGCTTCCACACAGAATACCTGTAGTTTTGGAACGACCGCAGATATTGTGCAAGCTCAACTACCTCTTCGATATGGAAGTAGCCATCATCGGGAGAATTCACCAGCTCCAGGAAAGTACCATCACATATATCTCCGACATGCAGACCCTCATCAGCCGCCATTTCAGCCTCACCCCGGAACAGGAATTGTATTGCCTTTAACCGAATCTTTGCATCCGCCCAGGAAAACTAACTACTACGCATCGAGATCGAGCTAGCCCAAGCACAGCCGTCGAATATCCAATTTATACCAAGCTGAGCCTCATACTTCGACACTGTTACCACGCAGCCATATTTACCCGACCACTTTCACTGTTGATTCCACCCAGCCTCACCCAGCCTCTGTCATCGTAACCGCTAGGACCGCCAACCAAAGATCCGCCCCCACAACAAGGAACCTAGCTCGTAGTTTTATTAAGAAACGAAAATGCTGGCAATGTGGACAACACGGTCATTTTCGTAATGAGCAGCCCCCTGAATTTTCTGCTCGATATGTAAGCAAGATGAAGTTCTGTCTAGGGATTTTACGTGTCCATAGTTAAGTAATTGCAAGAGCGCTGCGACAACTTGTGGTCTGCGCAGCAAAGCCATCAAGATGCCTCACTTATCGCGTTACTCCGCCTGTCACAGAAAAACCAATCCCGTGTAAATCTGTACTCCTTAGTTCCCCTAGGCAGAGGATTGTATCACTCTTAGTTGATGCCTTTCGGACTACTTGCCACCCCTGTCCCGTTCCAGAGCCTCATGGATAGAATAATTCGACCAGACATGGATTCCTATTGCTTCGATTACCTGGACGATATCATAGTATTGGGAAATGCCACTTTAGTAAGAGATCCCTCAGATTTTTGGGCCATCTTGTGACAAAAGAAGGAATCTGCACGGACCCAGATAAAACAACCGCAATCGCCGAGATGACCGCTCCTACAAATGACCGAGGCCAATGTCGCTTTTTAGAAACGACTTTCTGGTACAAAATGTTCATACCATCGTTTTCTGATATTGCAGCACAACTGCACTGACCACTGAATAGAATAGAATATCAACCGTTCTTCGGATGAAGGAGAACATGTCATTGCATACGCCACCCGCTCATTAACGTCCACCGAAAATAAATATTCCGTAACGGAGGAGTGTAAGGAATCGAAATAATGAGTCCCGCTACCACTTAACCGTGCTTTCCGATCACCAGTCTCTACGATGGCTTTACTTTATTAAAAGCGCCGCTGGCCGACTTGCCCCATGGAGCATGTTCTTACAGCCGTACGACTTTGATATAAAATACTGCCGTAGAGGTAATTAGAGGTCATTTCGGTAACAGGTCCGTTCTTTCAATACCTGGAATTTTTTTATAACCAGTACCCAGTTGGGTATTTTTAGTTGGAGATATGAAAGAGATCTTGTATTTGGGTATCAGTAGGGTGATCGGACATAAGTTTTTGTATGCAAGCTTAGAAAATCTGAAACAATGAGGGGAGTGTTTAAAAGCTTCGCGTATAGCCAGACGTTCAGCAGGTAGAATTTTTGAGGATTAAAATGAGAATAAATAACGAATATAAGCTCACCCTTTCTTTTTTCACTCTTAGTGTCAAATAGGCAACTACAACAACAAGGACAAACAAAAGTAATACTATTATAACAATTAACCAATCTTGTACAGGTTGTGGGGCATCTGAAATAAAATTTAGTTTGTATTTTAAAATTATCGATAATGATAATCCACTAGGAAATGAATGCGATATCCTTACTTTTAAATCTAAGTGTCACCTCACGAAAGTCACGATTGTTTTTGTATACAGCAACACATTTATAATTTCCAGCATCCGCTGCCACGGTTTCGTTAAATATAAGAATTTGCTTCTCTTCTTCAAATTGTATTCTAGATCCGTTTACTTCGAAATCAATACCGTCCTGTAATAATATTACATACTAATAGGCTTAATGGCTAAATTATAACTTATGCAAAATTGTTTCAAATAAAATTTTCAATTTTTCATTGATCACTCTATATTTATAAAGTTATAACTTATAAAAAGAAAGAAGTGGGCTTGTAACTATATATATTTTTAATATTTATGTTATTGCTGTTAGCTTCAACTGTTCGATCAAATTCGATTTTAAAAATTATTTGAAACGAATACACTATCAATCGTATCAGAGTTAAGTGTACGTTAAAGAATTACTTTAATGATGATTGTTGATTTTGAAGATACAAAGTGATCGTTACAAGAAGCAACCGTTTTGTTTAATTATATATATCCTGACAGACTTATCCCCGATGAATTTTTTTCTTTGCGGCTATTTGAATTCTATAGTTTATAAGGATTTACCTTAAACTTTTGACAATAAATATTTGACCTCATCAATTACAGGGTGTAAAATATGACACGACGAAGTAATATCTTAGAGAATTTAACATAAACAGAAAAAAACAATGGAAAATCGAACTTTGACTAAAAAGACAAAATTCTGAATAAGTTTGAAAAATATTAATTCAGATAATCATCACAAACATCGGGGTTAGTAGTGAAGTTTCATGATTCTAGTTATATCGCAACTCTCTGAATCGTCAAGGACTTTGACTTCTTCTTTTTCATTAGTCGACTTTTCACTGTCGTCCTCAATTTTTATATTTTTCTTATTGTTTGCAGTTTTATTATTAAGTTTCTTGTTTTGTTTTGTAATTGCAGCAAAACTATGCCTTTTTCGTGTGCGAACATCAAAGGGTCAAAGTTTTGCTGTATGTTTTGTGTCCATCGAGCAACAGCAAGAACTTATATTCCTTTGTTGGGCTAACGACAGTAGCAAAATGTTCCAACCATTGACAGAACAGCTCACGGTTGTTGTAACCGGATTCCATGGGCGAAATAAATTGACCAGCTGCACTTACATAGGTGACCTTTGTTGTATTAACACTTATTATTAGTACTGGTTAATGCTCCAACTTTTTTCTCTTGCCCCCTACAATTTTTTTGGACTTCTTTTGCACTGTTTCGAATCAGCTCTCATTAACATTAAATATTTTGCCAGCATTCGGCAAACCTTGTCCTTATGTCGTTTCATGGAGGCGTAATACCAGGCCTTCCCATTTTAATTGTTCTATTAAAGTTGTGTTTCAGTCCATTTTTCTCGGCCGTTTGGTAAGTAAGTCTCCCAACATCTGTAATAGTTAACACATGTGATCCTTCAAAAATAATATGTGCTATACTGGAAAATTTTCAAATTTGTAGAAAAATACCGTTGGTCTTCCTTTATTAATTTCAATATGTTTTTCTGAATATTTTTTAGGTAATTGTATAGCGTTTTGTAGATCTCCTACTTTCTTTTTAAAATATTTTTGTTCAGACTTTAGCTATAGCCGCAATAAAATGTTTTTGGTAAGGATTTGTTGAAGATGTAATGTGATAAAATGTTTTGACAATGTCGGGAGCTGTTATGTGTAATTTTTGTGCCTCAGAAGCAAATTTATAACTTTTTATCCAACAATACAAGTATCGTTGTTCAGAAGCTGAAAGACAAATTAATTTTTTTTGAAATTTCACAATGAATCTGTGAAAATTCATCTTGAGTAAATATTCATCATCTATTTCCTACTTCAACCTAGGGATTTGCAAATTGGTGACTAGTGGTTAACTCCTTCTGGTCGAATTCGGTTTCCCAGTAGTCGGCACACAATAAAAAAAGTTTTTTTCGAAATTTTGAAATTTTTGGGATACTGTATAAGTTGTGTTAAGTACTGTATCCACTTGTTATAGTTTCTAATATTTCAACGGGTGATAGTATTGTCGTACAAGATGAAAACCCGACAAGTCAATGTGGCAAACAATTTTGTGCAAGATAATGATATCGAGCGTACATGTCTTACAAGCTTGTTTTGACTTGGTCCGCATTTGATGCATACACACGATTCAGCAGGAACGCAATTGTGATCAAATTCAAGTTTGAAGATGCTCCTGATATTTGTACAGCCAGACTCTTAAAATTATTGGCGAAAACTCAGAAATCAGTGCCAGGTGCCATCAAGTAAATGTTAGTAATTATGTCTGGAGAATTTATTGCGTCTGTATCATATGCGATTTTTTTATCATTGACTACCTAATTTGAAATAAAATTGTGAATAATGAATAATATTTTCCTGCCAATATTCTATTTACAAATAAAAACAACAAGACAAAACATGCCCAATGCCCATATGGGTTTTTCTTTTTCTTCTTGCGAGCGAAGTTCTGTAGGATTATTTCAAAATTTGTTCAAACACCATCATACGTGAATTACATACAGCGTTTTATTATGAATGTTACATTCACTGGAAGTTTATTTTCTAGAAAAAAACGATATCTCTTACAGGTCGAAAATAACATGTTGCACTTGAATAATGTGAATTTACATTATCCCACATGTGCACATTTTGTCTTGTTGTTTTCATTTGTAAAGAGAATATTGGCAGCAAAATAGGGATTATTGGATTACCCTTGGATCGGATGAGTAATTCCACACCCGTGAACTCTAAAATAATCTCTAGATTTTCATCTAGATTATGAGGAAATATTTGAAATCTATCTTTCACACAAAATCGCTTTATAAGAGGTTGCAATGTATTTGTAACAATCCAGGTCTCTTTTATTATATTCGGCAATTAAACATCGAGTACATTCTTGTATTTTGGATAGATGTGCACATCACATCACAATATCCACTTACGGTCGAGGTTCATATATGAAAAGCAATTCAACACTCTATACCTTATCATGTAATAATAAACAAAATTTATTACATTTCTGAGCTGGAAGCAATATTAAATATAATACAAAAAAGATTAAAATCAATATACGATACTTCTTTAAAATAAATTTTGGAAAATATACTAATCATATTCACCTTGTACCAAAAAATTTTGGGTTTTGGCAATCCTTTAACCATACAACGCATTGTAATAGATTTTGGAAAATTTTCAACCATTTCTTTCTCCATGTTTGTAGATATAATTTCAGTTTTGATTGGATCTATAATACATATATGACATTAGAAGTTTTTAAGGTACAAGTTGAAAAAGAGACTGTTCATTGGACTGATGTTGAACAAGGACACCGTTGAAAATTTATTGTACCTACATACATATGTATAAAAAGGTCTTTTAAAAATCATTTATATAAAACGAAAAAAAAAAACGAAAAACTCTTTGCAAGTTCATGGTACAGATTTGTAAGAGGCTAAAACATCTACATGAATTAACTTTTCTTAACAAAATTCAAATCACTGTGATCTTAATAATATAATGGGCGTCGCACCATGTAAATGGTTAATGCGTAGATGCTTCGTGGGAACAAAATGATCGTTGCTCAAAAAATGGCAACTGCTATTCGACTTACAGTTTGGCTTTTCCAGTTAAACATCTTATTCATTGTGATACCGAGATAGCTAACTTCATTAGAGAAACACAATTCTGTTTTAAAGATCGAAGGAGCTCTCATTCAGAATTTGAAAGTTATGGTCTTGGACCAGAATTGTTCTTTCATTGGCATGACCTCTGTTGTGCACCCATGACCTTTCTGGCTCAACCAGCAAATTATCAATAACCATTGTCAACATGATGGAAGAGGATATCCTGACTTAGAGGCATCTTCTTATTATGCAAAGGTGTATTTGCAGCATGAAATGGATTCAGTCTAAAATAGATTTCTCTGTTTTGGATTATATCGCTGCTTACTGTACTACTCCCTCAATGTCGATAAAAGCGCCCAAAGCCGCACCTTTCTGGTGACTTGCTCTGTTGCTCTCGTGATATACACTACTACGTCGCGAAGACTTATCTACTTGGATTTACCCAATTAGTTTGCATGTTGTGACTTGTGTAATGGTTTTTCGAGAAATGCTCGATAGACTAATAGGTCTAAAAGGTTTCGCTTGTTAGTAAGACGGAATTTTTGGAATCGTTGGTGATATTCATGCTGAACACACTATTTACACCAACATTCACTATAACACTGTCTGACGCGCATTTCCATAACCAAGTTATCACCTTCAGAGACTGAAAGTAAAAGAGTTTACCTTCAGTCTCTGAAAATGATAACTTGGTTATCGAAACGCTTGTCAGACCCATCCGATCTTATAAAGCGGAGTAACTGACCGCCGTTTTCCAATCACTTTTTTTTGTATTTTTGAGTTACTCTTCATCGCATTTCTTCAAATTCACCCCAGTAACATTATTAATGGTTGTAAGTGCCCACTGTAAGTTTTATTCCGATTTGTCTGAAGAAAATCGTGGATATTCTTCACGCTTTTTCAAAATAGTGACATTTGTTTCATATACAGTCATATAAAAGTAGGAAATTCCTCACAATATTACCTGTTATTGTAAGATTTATGTACTTAGTTTCTGTTCCTCCGTTGCGAATTAATGCCTGACAAATGTATATTCCGGAGTCATCTCTATTACTATTGTCAATATTTAACGTTATACTAGATGAATAATTAGTACTACTATTTTTAAATTTCATTCCTGAAAACATTACCAGTATGAGTAAGTGGGAATATATTTTCTATTATCACTCACTTTTGGTCTCTTGAATAAAATTTCCATCTAACAACCAAGCGACATCACTGTAATATGAAGCATCAACTGAACATTTCAAAGAAACATTTTCACCTATAGCGTAAACAGCTGTTTTGGAGACCAAATTAACTATTGCCGTATCAGCAAATCCAGAGATATCAAATCCTTCGAGAACATCTAGAAAATTTTTTAAGTACCTAAATAAAATTCCAAGTTCAAAATCAATCAATTTTTTCATCGTGCAGAATACATTCAAATAGCATATATTACAGCATTTTCCTCAAAATCAAAGGGTTTGCTACTTAGTGAGAACATATTTTTATAGAACTAATTTTAGTAAAAGTAAACAAGAATTTTTAGAGAACTTAAGTTAATTCGTAGATTCGCCACTTGTGCCACATTATTCTGGTGTATTTTAAGGTGACCCCGTCTTTAGAATAGAAACAAAATTGAATAATAATTGAGGTTTGCTCGGCAAAAAATTTTCGGAGCAACGAAAAATAATTTGAATTATTTTCACTACTGGCAAAATTGTAGTGAAATTTTAAACGAATATGTTTTGGAAGCTGTGAATTTATTTTCACGTACCAAGTAATATTGAGCAAAACGTTTTTAAAATTAACTCAATTAATTTAGCAATTTAAACAATTGAATTTTAAACCACTTTTGGTACTGTTTAGCAAATACAAAATATTTCATTTTGAAAATTATGTAGTAATAACTTAATAACAAGCCCTAAAAATTTCGCAGTTTCAGCGACGTTAATGGTGGTGTTACTTAATAAAAAAGGTTGCAAACTATTTTTATAGGATAAAACTTTGGTTTTAGAAACGTTGAGACAGAGAAGATTAGAATTGCACCATGATTTAAGGATGATTAGGTCACTAAATATGGCCCTATGAAGTGCCATTAGATCAGGGTTCCTCCAAGAGAAACTAGTGTTGTCTGCAAATAGATATAATTTACCAATGATGTCTTTGATAGGCGATGTCGTATATAAACAGAAGAAACAAAATAGGGGCTAGTACTAAGCCTTGGTGCACCCACATTCTATTGGCTTGCAAGATAACATTGTTGTATCAACCCTTACAACCTGTTAGTTGGGGTTAGTTAGGTAAAAAATTGTACTTCTTCATCGATATCTGCATTTTCATCTATTCTATGGAGATTTTCTTGAATGAATTCTCGAAATTTGCTTCAATTTGCTGAGTTAATTTCCCATTTTGTTGTTGGATGCGATATAATTTCCTCTTCATATTATATGATGGTGGTCACCATCATATAAATACGTTGATACATCCCAATTCAGCTTTTGTGAGATAGATTGATGACATATCGTTAGATCGATAGCAGAGTCATCGCCAGTTCTTATGTCATGTCTAGTTTTTTGTCCGTCTTTCAGGTGGTTAAGATTGTACGCTTCCAACATTTTTTCAAGTTTTCCTTAAAACAGCAGTTTTTTTAGGGGAGCCCCAGAATTGATTGTGAGCATTAGAATCTCCTACTATTAACTGAGGAGCTGGAATTTGCTCTAGTAGCTCAGTAATTTGTTCGGTCGTAGGCTGATTATTTGGGGGAATATATATGTTACACAAAAAAAGCTAATCGTATCTTCCACTCTTCCAAAAATTATATTGTTTGGATGTATTGTTTGACTTAGAGCCAGCCTTAAAGTAATCTTCTAACCTAGATTGATTTCTAGATGGGAAGTTGTTTAATTTAGTTGGTTAGTTTGCTACTGAAGAGTATGATTTCGGTGTTGATTTAATCTGTGAAATAAACTTACCAGTAACATTATATCGAATAATTCCATAAACAGAGTCTATTACATTAGTTGCAATACACTTTACGGCTACTGATTGAGTTGCATTTATCTTTAGTTCAGAAACTAATATTGGTGGATTGTTCTTTATTATTTTACCTTCTGACTAAAAAATAAAGTTCATGCTTTGAAGGCAAAAAGTAAATATAGTGTCATTTTATATACATTTTCATTCCTAGATGCCTCTGCTATTGACGTAAACGTTCTCAAAATTGTATATTGAATTAATATTAATCATAATAGTTGGTGGCTTATGGTAAACACTCAATACGTATTTATTAATAACATAAAAAATGCCAGTGAAAATTGATTTCATTTTAATAAATGATTTCATAAATATTTAACCAAAGTTCTATCAGTTTTGATTTGCTGAAATACCTTGTCTATGTATATTAAAAACAACCTACTTACTATACTTACGTGGCTATTACCATATCTTAGTTTCAGATAAGAGTCATCCTCCCACGTTATTTTGGGAGTGGGATTTCCCTTAGTAACGCATTGCACAGTACCTTCTTCGCGTAATAAGTGGAAATGGGCGGTCTTAAGAGACACAGAAGGCTTGGCTAAAAAAATGTACAGTCTTAGGTTATCTAATTCCAAACGGTATTCTCAAAAAAATGTCGAGAAACAATAATTAAAAGCTAATGCAGGTGTTACGACATTACTGCCATCACTGTCAACTAAGTTGGAATCTTTGGAACCGATGGTGATTTCCACACTGTTCACACTACTACTCACAATTACAAAGTCTGACAAGCGTTTCGATAACCAAGTTACCGTCTTCAGAGACTGAAAGTAAACAAAAAGCTTTTAACTTCACTTATCTATTTTATACTAAATTTTCCACAAATAAAGTTCCTTGGCTGGAATTTTCACATTAGCTTCTTAACTACTAAACTATAGAGTAAGGAATAGGTCCTTTGTCTGGTCATCATCTTATGTTGGAGAGAATCAGACGAGAGGTACTTTACCTAGCGGTGTTTTTCCTAAATACATCAAATTCTAGCCTATTACTACTCTTAATTATTAAAGTATCTAAAATTCATAACTGTCCATTATTTTCCATTTCATAAGTGAACTTTATAGATGGACATTTTGAATTGAGTTATAAAACGTATTCCCTTTTTCGTATTTAATATAGCAAAAATATCATCCGCATACCCTGGGAAGGTGTTGTTCTTTCCATTTTATTTTGTTTTGAAAAAGCATTCGTAGGATACAAATTCTTTGTTGTCTTAGCATTTATCGTACATTTTTCACAGTTAAGACCTTTCTATTTTCTATTTTTATTCAATTTTCGTAATATACATACGATCTTGTTTGCAGGAGTATTTCAATAGATAATTTTGGTAAAGATCGAAATTAGAACTAAACGTCAAAAATAATTTTTAAAATAAAATATTACTATTGATTAAGATACCTGGGAGAACCATTTTATCGTGGGTAAAAGTTGACATTTTTCAAAAAATGTTTTACTATTATTTTGATCATAAATTACTTTAACAACCTAAAATTATTAATATAATTGATATACAAATTTTATTTGATCTCATGATTGAACACTACACTTGAATAATAGCTTAGCCATAGACATTCCTGTTGTTAGTTGAGTTTTGTAAATCTGTCAAGAACGAACACCAGAATCATTATTATTAAGATAAAGTTTTGATAACTTCAGAAAGGTATAGAAACTTCTTAACACAATTTAAGAAAATTATTTTATATATTGAAAATATATAGTGTGGTTAAAATGTCATTTTGGTTTTGGTCATTATAAAGTGTTAGATCCGAAAATATCATATCAGTAGATCAAGATATCCAGAATCACTATTTTAAATTGCATTTCTACGTTACCTCTTCATTTCCGTCAAGAAGCTATTATTCAAAGTTGTACTAAATTTTCAATCAGAATTCAAACATGTGATATGTTGAGGTCCATTTAAATAATGATATATTTGATATGTTCATCTAAGCTAGAGGATTTTCGAAAATTTTAGTATTTACCGATAAGACCAAGATGTTAAAAAATTTTCATATATATGGGGCTACGGTTAGTGATAAATCATTTTTGGAACCATTTTATAAATCAACATTGGAATATAACTTACCTGAAACGTTCACGAAAAATGGAAGGTATTTTTTGATTCCATTGTTTCCAATTAAGGTATAATTACCATAGTCATCTATATTGATATTTTTAATTTTCAAACTAGTAATGTTCAGTTCTTGACTGTAAGTTACTTCGTACTTGTCGTTTTCTGAGGCAATTTCATTTCCAGTATTATTGTACCTATAATTATTACTCATTATTCACTATTAAAAAATATACTTAGTAGGGACAATGTAAGTGTTACCCACAGAACAAATAATTTCTTGCCTTTGATCTTGTGGCAACATCATGATCATATTTGAAACTGGATATTTTAATAATATCAACGTTTTATCTGTGACTCTGTTCTTCTGAACGAATTTATGTACAAACATCGAGTTGTACAGATAAATTTATTAAAATTTAGTCTACTTGGATTAAAAAATATAATATATATATATATATAACAATACGACGTTACCAGCTCTTGTACCAAAAGTGTGTTGTGAATATATTAATGAATAATACAGTTTTTAAGTTGAATTTGCAGTGGTATTTGTTGACATTATTTTTAATTAATGTTTGCTTTTCGATCAAAACAAAGCGGAAAACATGAATAAATGCAACTACACAGTTGCAAAATTTTGTCTAAATTATCTAAGTATTGTAGTAAGATATAGTCGCCGACCTGACTCAGTTTTACCGATACTACCAAGGCCAATCGGCACATGCTCTTCCGAGCTGTCTAATATAAACCCGCCTAGAGCAGTTTCCTCAAGACCTACAAGACGTGGCTTATGAACAGCGAGTTCGCCTGCAGACGCCCAGAGCTCCAATTTATCGGCACTTATTTTTTTTTGAAGAAGTTCAAGCCTGTGGAATCAGTTACCAAGGTACGTCTTAACCGAGCACTACAACCTAAAGAAGTTTAAGATTAATATCTCCATAAGCATCTCCACATGACAGGCAACACTCTCATTACTCGATTGTAAGCATGAAAATTAAGTTTACTCGAGGAATACCGTTCCCTGCGTACGTGAGATTTAATTATACAGTATTATACGGATTATTCTCAGGTACGTTGTACTGCACCGGCCTTTGCAACACATACGATTAGTCTTCTGCCTCAAAGGCTTTAGTTTTGAGAATAACTTCTTTATTGGCGAATTTTGTCCAGCAAGCATTCTTTTTTATATGTCAGAATAGGAGAAAATCGCTGAGAGACAGAAATGAAGAATATGGTGGAGGTAGAAGCAATACGAAGCCTAATTAATGCATTTTGTCTTTCGTTTTTTCATTTGTGCATTGTGTTGTTAAAACAGCACTTTCTTCTTCTTCATATTAGGCCATTTTCCCGTCATTTCGTCCTTCAAACTTTCCAACTACTTGTGTGTATTTAGAAAGTTCTGTAATGGTGAATAAACGTTTCCAAAGAAGAATTGTGTTGATATCCGGTAGCATTTCTATAAATTTATGGAACTTACCAAGTGAAATTAGGTTGTGGATGGCCCCATACCTCAGCTTTTAATTCCACATATTCATCTCCGTCCTTTGTTTCCCGATAACTGGAATTGTCTACGTCGTACATCGAAATGAATTGTTCTGTTTTATCTGAAAATAAGTCACACACAAATCTTAGTTTTACAGGTAATTATTACATAATTTTACGCACGATTTTGATTACTATTATCAATGAATATTATTATTGTTATTATTATATATATGTTCTTGATTTTAGGTCTCTTCTGTTTTAAAATTAGTTTTTTTTTAATAATTGTTGGAAGAAAGATAAATTTTGACGTTTCGACGAAGTATCCAGCAGATAACAAGATAATTTTGTTACTACAATATTTGTTCAGTTTAGATTTGTCAATAAAGTAATCATAAAGGTCAACGCAGTTGTCCATTGTGCTGTTATCAAATGGTTAAATTCTGTTGAGGGTAGGGGGCGAGTGTGCATGCATCCATTGCTTTGATTGTTTGTTCAAAAGCCAACAAGTCGCAGTTTTTTTATCAATTGCGTAGTGGCTGTTATAAATGAGCCGCAAAATCCGGTGTACCTGTTTTGGGACAGCTACTACACGAATTATATGAATCAAAATTGAAATAAAATATTAGCCATTACCTAGCCTAAGCCTTATCGAATATTGGTTAGGTTAGGTTAGGTTAGCGACTCTCTCACAACAGCCACACGGGATTCTAGCAAATATTAAACGCTCAGAACACGTTGGGGCTTTTTTATAATTCTTATAATGGCCACGAGTCGACGTGTTTCCAGATTTAGTAGATAAATTTAAGAAAGGAACATTGTTTTATTTCACAAAATTATTAAGTTACAGTCAATATTTTTTTCCAGTGTTTACTGATATGAATTACATAAAATATACAAAAAATTTTTGTTTATTTTCGTTTGAAGCTCTTAGTGTCAGCAACTTCTTTCTGTCTTCTTGACAGTAGTGGTTAGTATCAGTGCCATTATCGTTTGAATTTCGTTAACAGAAATGCACAAAATAATCATTCTCCAAATGATTGGTTATGGAGATAACACATAGTAACAAATGAAAGCTGTTCCTTTCATCAAATATTTCCTAATTTGTCGCATATATCCCAAGGAACAGCTTGGTCATGTGAGACAGATAAAAAAGTAGCTGCCAATGCAATAAGTGATGATACGAAATTGGATATTATGCTTGAGTTTCAAAAAAATCCACATCCCACATCCACATACCCTTCACGGTCATGTTAGTTGTCAAAATTGAGGCTAATTGGTATAATGAGAATCCTCACTGGATGAGAAAATAACATACGCAATATTCTGAACATTTTGTTTCCCAAAAGATAGTGATTTTTGTAAATGAACTGCATATTCCAAAAGATGAAAGTGAACTTTGTAATTAAGTATTCCAAACGATAAAACTGAGCTTCGTTACTGAAAGAAATGTGAAGTGAAATCGATATAGAATGCTGATCATTCATTACTGAAATTTGCCTCTACAGAACATTGTACATTCCTCTAATTTATAATGTTAACTGAAACAAGAGGCATCACATTTTTCAAGCGAACACTCTAAATGGAGATAATCAAGTAACTTAGTACCTTATTATACTAAGATATGAACTTACCAAAAACATTTACTGTAATGTTTGAAACATTAAAATGGCCCTGATGGTCAGACACATTGCAGACGTAAGTTCCCCTGTCGTCTAATGTCGCATTAGCTATTAATAAGGAGCTTCTTGTATCGTCAAATTTGATTACCATTCTTTTTGTCTAGGGAAATACAAAAAATATATAACAAGTGTGGTGGTAAATAATAAAATGTGAAATGTTTTAATGATATTCAACCGTTTTCGCAATTTACATCTCTAATTAGATCGGTTATGTGGTTCCATAGAACAGACATATATGCAGAAACGATTTCTTCTTTTACATGCTTTTTGGAAATGCAAATATTCCCAAAGTGTGGCTATGAGCAGAGCATTTTGAAAAGTAAGAATTTAATGAATGGCTTGGTATACCAGGGAATAAAGAAGAAGAGAATATATTTTGTCATATCATGTCACATTAGGTATGAGTGTAATAAAAAAAGTTCATCACATTTTCCTAATCTCATTTACGACGAAATTTTCCTCTCTCTTCAACAACGTCTTAAAATATGGTTTACAAACCATTTTAATCCAAAATAACTGATAAATTATGTATGAACATTCGAGAAATCACCACTAGAATCTTATAATCTATTAATTTGCTATAGTTGCTACTCAAACATTAACTTGAAATGCGTGTTAATAATATGACATCCTTTCGAATTCTAGAAATGGCTTCGTCCATGAGAAAAATACATTTTGAAAAATTTGGATTGAAAGCTATTATTTTTTGTAATATTTGACAACTCTACACTCTAACCGATAGATCGTCTGGTTATAGCAGTCGTTCTTTAAGTATCTTCCGATTACTTGAACAAAACGTATTTGTTTGTCTTGCTAACTTGATCAACTCAATTTAAAATAATATTTTCTTTATTAATGGTTCTTGTTGTTTTTGTTTTACCAGATTTTTTTTGTCTCACATTCTTAGTTTCTCGACAACGTCGTTCAATAGGTCAAAATGTATTTTTATTTGGTGTATTATAGGAAGCTTTTCTGTATACGCGTAACAGCTACACTGGAGTTTACTAAACTAACCTAAAGGTAAATAACATGTTCGTATCCAATATTTGACTACAATTAATTAGTAAGATTTAATTTTATAAATAACAATGTTTTGGTGACTGATCGTCATAACTATCAACGACAGTTTTCCATGGCAAACATAGAGAAAACCAATATTTTCTGATTAGTGATTGTTTATGTTTATGATATCTAACCAACGTGATTTTTTTGGTGCTGCATATCTGTCTCATACAATATATACTAATTAAGTCCTCACCTACTTTGTTTCCCACAATCTCGAATAAATAAATGAAATTTAAACGACAAGCATCTATCAAAACGAAACAGCGGTTTGAAATGGAATCGAAAAATGTATTTATTAGTAAAATTCAAACTAAATACTTACGTTAATTTGTCCTTTGGGTGGTATCCATAAAAATTCCTTATTGACTTCAGGATATCGTAAATTACAATTTAGATGTATGTTTCCACCTACAACTGTATGTCCCTTATTTTGATCCATAATCACGGGGGGAGAAAGAGAGGAAACGCTATCTGAAAAATAAAGTATTTTAAATAACCTTAATATATATCAAAAGTATTTCAATACACCGCAAGTTTTACATTATTTATTACAGCAAATCAAAAATATATGACAATAACGGTTTATAACTTTTCACTCAAAATTTTAATGTTTTTTTTAAACCGCCTTTCTCTTGTCTTGTGCTGATTTTCTAACGAAACCGGGTCTCTCTCGAATATTCTAAAATGTGGAATCATCGATCATAGAAAAGTCTAGAATTACTAGAACCATCGATTTCAGCCGCATCTTGCATATAAACCCCAAATTTCACAGTGGTCTCGTCTTTCTTTTGAGAAGGATCTTGGTAGCCTGAAGAGCTCTCCGATCGTGTTTGTACCAGGTTGACTTATATTTAAACATATAGTCGATTTTTTTTATTTTATTCTCCAATTCAAAGTACAGTGCACTTACTTTACAAAATTAATAAACTACTCAAATACATCAGTTAACACGAACATTTTTTCACTTATTCTAATTTCAATGAAAGTTCCAGTACGCACCTTCAACTGTTAAGAAAGTCTTTATTGTCATTTTTTTCTTGTCTCTTTGAAATATACACATATAGAGAGTTTCTTGTAATTCTCTGGTGTCATTGGTTGAAATACCTTTATAGTGATTGTACTTGTACATGTTGTGATTTTTAGTAAGGACGTTCAATGGAACCTTGAAAATATAAAAAATTTCATCAAAATATCCATAATTTACATAAATATTACCTCTCCCGAGCACCTATCCATCATTTTTAGACTAACATTAACCGCTGGTGATGTTGGTCGGCAAGGCATTTCAGCAATGTCACCTTTTCTAACGAAAATATTTAAGCTTCTATCAAATACTGCTAAATTATTCTCATCTACAAGTGTAAAGATTAAATTCCACATATGTTCAATAAAAATGATAACCAGGGGAGTTACAAGGACAAAAGTCTCTATGGTCTGAATAAATTTCCTTTATTCAATGTCAAAGTTCTTTTATTAACAAATTTTAGTTCAAACAAAAAAAAATTTTGATTAGTTGTAGAGCAACTTACCGTTAACGAATAGATATATTCCGTCATTTTGATTGCTATTGTTATCTTCACTATTGTCGAATGAACAATTATAAAAACCGACAAATGGATAGGACATATTATATATATGCAAACTTAGTCTGTATTGAGTTCTGTACTGAACTTCTTCCGTCTCAAATCTTGTCCATCTATTCATATTTTCTTTCTTCAACAATAAAAGATAAGGTCAAAATCTTTTTAATTTGAATACATGGTTGTTCATAACAATTGGAACATATTGAGGGTGTTTACTTGAAAAATAGCAAATATATTCACTAATATTCTTAGGGACATTACAAGTTCGCCTACAGAAAAAAGAATCTGTTTTGAGATATGGCAACACTAACTAACGTTTGACATTTTTAATAGGGAACTTACTCAAAACGTGTTATATTACGAGTGCTATTTCAGTTAAATGCAGATACCTGAAACATTTATCTTTATAAAAAATGAAGTAAAATTTTTGTGCAATGGGGCCGGATATTTAAATGCGGGATAAGCTGGTGAGTCCATTTTCTCTTGGTATAGGCGTCCCATAACGTTTGTCAGTGATCTATGCTATTTCTCCGCCCATTTCTCCTGAACTCTATCAAACTCAGCGTGTGTGTGTGTGTGTGTGTGTGTGTGTACATGTGTGTGAGCGTATGTGTGTTTTTTCTTTTTTTTTATAAAAGGGGGGAATCCTTTTTACAGATTCCAGGCATAGGTGGTACGCCTGGATATGTGAGACTCGACTTTGCGGCGCTAGTGCCCCTACTCACTAAACCCTAAACCTCTTATCTTCTATCCTCTCATCCCCCGCGGACCTGCCTTTTAGGCATTACATCGCAGAGGGAGGAATTAGCTGCTGCTCTTCCTTCTGGTAGCTAAGATTTTATATCTTCTTTCTTCTAGTGGACGTCATTCGCTCTTCTTCTTTCAATGGAACGCAGTTCCGTAAGGACTTCCGTGACAAACGAATTGATAGCGTTCCAGGCAGCTTCTGATAACAGCATTTCTTCTACTATTGTCTCTGGCTGGATTCTCTTCTTTAGGATCGTCTCCAGCTCATCTCGTTGTGGATAGAATCGTGGGCAGTCAAAGAAAACGTGCTCTGCGTCTTCATTGATTCCTGGGCAGGACGGGCACTCCGGTGAATTATCATGCTTGAAGCGGTGAAGATATGTTCATGTCCCGACAACATCTGCGTCAGATAATAGTTGACCTCGTCATAACTCCGATTCAGCCAAACGTCGATCTTTGGTATGAGCCATCTTCCTTTTGTTGCGGCATCCCACTGCGATTGCCATCGTGTGATGGTGTTCTGCCGTTCTTCAGCTCTAAGCTCCACGGCACTTAGTGTACTTGACCTCTTTCGTTGGTAAAGGTTCCTTCTTTCCTCAGCTAAAACTCTGAGTGTCAAATTTCCGGAAATGATACAAGACTGCTTCCTCTGATATTGTGCGGAAGGCGCTGGCTAGTCTTACGGCATTTAGACGATATACTGGTCCAGCCTTTCTCCATGACTCTTGCAGCTCCAGCGCATCTGCCCAAATGGATATTCCATAAGTGAGCACCGATGTGACAACTGATGATAATAGTAGTCTTCTGCTCTGCTTTGGGCCGCCGACGTTAGGCATCTGTCTTGCGAGACTATGAGCGTATGTGTGTGCGTGTGTGCGTATTTGTGTGCTTTCGAATTTGTCGACTTATTTATCTGTCAGTCCCCTTTAATTAAATTGTCATCAATTGAAACAAAACTATTTAATCAATCGGATATTTCCTTCACTCTTGCACATGGCAGAATTTTGAGAGAACTCGAGCAGGAAAACCCTATTTGCGATATTTTTTCCCTAATGAACTCTAGATACTGAATCCTCCACTACACTAATTATAAAAACAAATTTACCTGTACTTTAGGAATTGTCCACTTTAGTTTTTTATTTCCTTCACAAACAAGAGTGTAGTTTGAATTCAGGTCGATAGTATGTTCTCCTCCATTTTTTAAGATATTAGGTCTCTGCTTAATTGCTGGAACAGAAGATTTATATCAATATGTTACTACACACACCGTTCCAGATGGAAAAAATCAGAATATCAGTACATCAGTATTGACTTCCTAATACCCTAAAAAGTTGTTGGATTTTATAGAAAAATAATGAAGGTGCGTAAACCAAGAAAAATCAAAGAAGAGTAAATTATTCCAATCAGATAATGGCAGCAGCGAGTGCATAAATTTCATGTGTGCGTAATGGGCTTACAACTTGTGTAACGTACTATACTTTTTCTACGTCCATTAATTAGTTGTTAATAACAATTGAATAATTATTTTAAATCGATTGTGCTTCGATCCGAAGACGAAGATTGATAATTGGTAATAGCCTCCGATATTCGTAATGAGTTGTCATTTTTATTTTCAAGAGACTGATTCACATAGCTTTCCGCTACTGTAGGAGATTGCCAGATACCAAGTCATTTTAATGGTAGCATATCACCTCCTGAATCAACAAATCATAGTGTCTGATGATCTCCTGAAACAATGGCCGGTATATTGCTTTGGTTCCGGCAGCTCAAGATATTCAGCAATTTTACGTGGTGTATTACCGATTGTGTTCATCCCCACAACCTGTTTTATGCATTATCCATTTCTGTAATTAAAAAATAAAGCATTTTCCGAAAAGGATTTGACGTTATGGCAACTTGAGCTTTCTCTAAAATCTCCGGTGGAGTTCTCATTACTTTTCATTTCATTTCATTACTTTCACTACTATCAGACATATTCGTAGATAAAGTTGAGACAATATTTTGTTCAAGAAATTGACAATATAAATGACATGACATTTATTTTCATAGCATGCTACTTAAGAAAACGTATCCTATTTTTAAAGAAATTGTATAATGTGCTGCCCACAATTAGGGGCATCACTCTTTCAATTTTCGGTTAATCTTTCATAGGTCTGTGTTTATTACATAATTAATTGTATTAACAAGTATTTACAAAAAAAATAGATGGTGACACCGTAGTTAAGTAGACTTCTACACAAATCTTGGCATTTACAAAAGGAGTCGATGTTTGCTTGTAGGGTGTTTGAAAGATGCAAATTCGATAATTACCTCCCATAATGTTCGATTAAAATCTGGTCATCGTGGAGCTTATATAAAAACATTTATGAACACAAAGATAAATGATTACATGGTCTAACTATAATTAAAACATTTCATTCTAATTGTCTATCCTGAACAGTTGATATCACGGTAAAATTATCAAAAATTGATAATTGTTCAAAAATAGAAGTTTTTGACTATTATTGACTAGTAAGATTATTTAACTAATGCCAGATTCTTGGGATAACTACATAGTACGTTGTATTAGTAACGAAACCAATTTAGAAAACGCAGTAAAGAGGTTTGTATGACATCATCCACGTAACATTATAATTTTTGTACTAACATAATCAATAGCCACCCTAAGCATACTCTAATAGTGTAGTAGAAATGTCTTTCAATAGTAATCCCAAGTATAGGTGTATATCTTTAGCAATTAGAAATTATTTTGATGTTTTTTCTAGAAATTCATCAAATCCACATTTTCTCCTTCTATACTATATTGTTAAAGAAATTACCTATTTCAATGTATCTGAAAGTTCTTTTTCTATTAGTGTCACACTGTTATCTTATCAAGTAAATTTATGATATCGACTATTCTTCGGGCATTTGCTTTTATCTTATAATATTTAATAATTTCGTATTTCTCTATAGAAGCATCACTTCTGTTTTTAATATTTTTTCAGTTATTTAATTTTTCCCTGACTTCTCCCTATTTTTTAGTATACAGTATTATAATGAAATATATTTTTTTGTATTGAATTTTCTATAACTATACATTGTTGAAAATTTGTGATTAAGAGTTAGTTTAAACGTACGGATTACCACTAAAACCATTAATATTTATCGTACATCCTGGAAGCTTATGGTAGATATTCCAGCTGTTATCATTTTTCCTAAAAATATTTATGATTTAAATAGAAATACATAAAAGTTGCGACACTTTACAAAGATAAAGACCAAGCTTTATCGATATGATCTACAATTATTCTAAATTTTGTGGGAATGCACAATTAATAAACACTTCGAATTTCAAGTATGAAAACTGCTTTTTTATTTCATATTTTGATTTTTATTCAATTTACATTGTTGTTAGATATACGAGGACTAATTGACTTTCAAGTGTACTAGCATAATTAGTAATGGAAGATCTTGAGGAAACTATCCTGAACAAACTTGATATAAATATTCCAGTATGTTTCCTATATATAGATAATTGCGTTACTGCCGTACAAAAGAATCAAATTTAAAACATAAAAGAAAAATTCAATTTTCATATTAAAAAACTTCAATTCACAATCGAGATCGAATATATCCAATTTTTTTGTCACATTATATAAAATTAACAACAAAATAACAGAATGTTATAGGAAAGCAACTTGAACCTCAAGATATTTATACTTAGATTTAGATGCTTAGCTGTTCAAAAACCAAAAACTGTATTAAAAGAAAATAATTATCTGGAAAAAATGATTAATTATAATATTCAAGAAAAAGATAAACAGATACGACACCAAAAAATAAAAGAATTAATATTATATATCAAGTGCCTTCTACTAATTGTGACGCTGTCTACATAGGGCAGACATTTCAGTAATTAGAAAATAGACCAAGAAGTCATCAATACGATAAAAAAAAATGGAAATGCATCAACTCACCATGAAATATCAAAAAAACATAAATTCAATTATAAAATTCAAAAATTCTTGAAACGAAATTTAATACACGAAAAAGGGAATTTTTAGAAATGGTTTACATTCATAAGAACGAAAAAGCTATAAATGATAAAAAAGACCTGAATAATTTAAGTAAAATTTATAGCTTTATTTTGTAAATTCTGATAAAACAACGAATTACATATTTGAGATGTAATAACTAAGGAAAACTTCATTTTTCTTATAAAAACAAATTTTTATTTTGATTTTATTCTCATTTTGATATTCATGATGTAGGTGATCTATGAATCAATATAAATAAGCAAATTGTCAGTATCAGTATCATATTCTGATAGACTGAAATGAGTCTGTTTCAAAATTAGATTTTACAATAATTTTTAAAAGATGAATATAAATAGACGTTTCGAGTTTCCTTTAAGTCTTATATATAAGAACAAAAACGCATAAAAAATGTCGAATAGTTATCTACTTCGAAAGATATCAGTAAGATATCTGGGTCTTATATATAATTAAATTACTATCCTTTTCTCATAATATGATCTAAGCAATTTAAAAACTCACCTATTGAAAAATTAATCATGAATTCACTTATCAATATTACTGAAAATATCACTTTGTTCTTCAACGCCATGATTAGAGCAAATAATTGTTAAGAATAAAAAAGTACATAGCTAAAATTATGTTCTCGCGACGAGTTTAATAATACTGGCAACTCACGATGAGCGACATGATAGGATCAACAAAAGTGAATATAAGACACTTGTTTTCCTTTATCTGCATGTCGGAAACCAAATCCACATGAGAATTATAAGCTGTATATCCTCGTTATTATTTTTGATTGTTTTGGAATTTTTAATAACTGTGAAACTTATTTCTCTAAATACAATTCGTTTGCTAGTAGTTATAAAGATTGCTTGTTGCGTAAATACTTTTATTAATTAGAAACTTGCCATGCAAGAGTTTCCAGCTATAATAAACGAAACAAAAACCGAGTGAATAGTATAAACGTTGTATTCGGATCTGCGCAAAAGCTGGAATGAAATTACTTAAACACAATAATAATTATATTTCTGACTTTTAATTCGCGTTTGAAGAAAGTATAAATCACAATTTTTCGTGAACCATAAAAATTATAATAAAATAAAAATTTATATATATACTTTTTTTTAAACCGGGTATTGCCATATGGCAACGTTAGTCTTTAGCGATATCACAATATTTGATACTGTCCAATGTAATATGTCCAATATTTTTACTTTTAGAGAAATATTATTTATTTATAACACAGAAACACAGAAAGTTTAAAATTGGGAATAAAAGTTAATAGTACAATTTAAGCAATGCATTTAATACACATAGTACGCATTTTTGAGCTGGAATCTTCTCCAGCACAACGCTGCCTCTTTTCATTTAGAATAGCTGAAAGTAAATGCCCAGTATTTTCAAATCTGATGTCATCTGATACCCTACCGAAAGAACTGCTAGAATTAGTCATACTTGGAGGGCCCTCAGGTTTTGAGGAATGTTGGCTTTCTCAAAATAGGCTTTCACAATTTGTCTTCTAAATTGAAGCTGTGCTACTGCTTTTTTGGATAAAAACCTATTCTGGATAGTAGCATCTACAAACCAGGTGAATAAACAGAAACACCATTTCTTGTTATGTAATGCTATCCGATATCTGAATATTTTTTCATTGTTTCAATTGGTACCGCCCATTGAAATATTATACCTTACTAAAGATGTGCACAATTCTTTTATCTATCTGTGAAAAAGTTTTACATTAGTTTTAGGTGTAACTCCATAAGAGGTAGAAGCCTCTGTTACTATATTATTGTCTACCCATATAACCAACATTACGCCATTATTTTTCTCAAGAGCTGAGTAATATGAGCCTTTCAGAGCCGGACTTAGAGTCATCGTGGCCCCCGGGCCAAAATACTTAAGGAGCCTATGTAAGACGGGTGTTTTACGTGAATTCTTACATCAAGTTGATTTTTCATTGCGCATGATTGCGCATAAAAAAATTTATGTTGATTCTGAACATTGGCTATGGATATATTTTTTCGCTTGCATTCATATGTTTAAAAATCAATCATATGGCTCGTCGCGAGGCCCCCCCGCAGCGGGGGCGCCCGGCAGACGCCCGGGTTGGCCCATGCCTAAGTCCGGTTCTGGAGCCTTTGGTATTTCTTCATAATAGCTTTTGATGTTAAAGGGCAACTTTTTGGAATTCTGTGTACCCTTATTGTTCCGGCGGCAGGATATCCCATTTGCTTTAAATGATTTAGAATATTAAGCCTGGTAAACAGATTGCCAAAAAATAAGGAATAACCTTACAACAAGAAGTAAAAAGAAATGCGCAATTTCCAAAAACTGGAGGCAAATTAACATCAATGAATGTAGGGGTCGACTCCTTGATATGCAGAGAAGTTTGCAAGGTAACCGTCCACTGTGGTTTTAGTCTAGTTTCGTTATATTGTTAATTGTGTATAGTTTTAAATTTCTTGTAAAAGTCACAGTTAATAAAACTATTTATAAAAAAGTGAATTTTCCATATTTCATATAATGATTCATATTTTACGTAATTTATAGATGAAATAAATATATTGATCTATTCATATTTATTTATTTTTTCAGTAAACAACAAAATATTATGAATTTATTATTTTATTTTCAACTACCGTTACCATCAGGATCATCGAGCCAGGGATAAACAGTTGGACATGGCACACAAGTTACCATGTTTCTGTCTTCATTACCTTTCTTTAAAGTACATTTTTGTTCGTGACAATTTGTTGGATCGGGAGTGTTCTCACTGTTGAATTCTGATATCGGTACTGGATTTTTCATAAAATCTAATACCTGTAAGTAAACCGATGTATTAAAATTAATAAAAATCTCCTTTAATGAGTTCGATTGTGAACTTTTTTCATGGTTTGATTCAAATCAGAAGTATAGAGGTAAAGGCATTGCTACTTTGTGGTGCAATGGACCTCTATGATTTATTTTAATAAAATAATGGTCAATCTAGTTATGTTACATTAGTGTTACATATTTCCTTTTATTCGTGTATAAGTTGATAAAACTAACATAGATTTTGATTGACTGAAAATAAATGACCCGATGTGTGAAAACAAAGAATAATTAGAATAATAACTATATGACTCGACAGCACACATTGTATATTCATATAAAACCGTAAGATACTGTTGATAAAAAGTCGATCTGATAATACGGTCGGTTTCTCTAATTCCCAAAAGAAATTTGGGTTGTGAAGACTGAAATTCATGTGAATAAGTATATGCCATATATGTAATACTACTATATGGACAGTTGGTATGGGAAAAAACGTTACGGTGTCTACAATATTTATTTTCTCTCTTGTTCGAGACACTTTATATGTGCTGCGCATGATTGAGAATGCGCAGAACCGAGCTGGAGTGTTGGAGGATAGGGAAATCGTCCATTCTGTCTTCCTTAGTCGAAACAGCTTCCACTTATAGAAACTGTCTATATAAAAGTATTACATATATGGTATATGCGGATAGCTATGGATAGGCAATTTCATGTTTGGTGAAGTGATAACTTCAATATAGAAACTATAGCGAGTAGAGGTAAAGATAACCGTTTTGTATGGGGTAGTAGTTGAAAAAGTGTCCAGCTGTGAACAGCAGCTTATAATTCGAAGACTCGCCAAAATAGCGCAAGAGTAGCAACTGGAAATGATATGAATTTAGCAGTGTATTTTAAGTACAATTTTCGAATGAATTTGTATATTAATAGTTTCTTTGAAAAAAGAATTTAATTCAGTATCCTACTCCAACAGTTTGTGGCGCTCTTGTTAAAATTCTTCCACTTGTACTATATCGCCACCTTAATTTGATTCCTTTCAACAGACACTTTTCGATACACCGAGATGGTTCTCCTTTCCTCTACACTCCATTTAAAAACATCCTAGTAATTTCGAAAAGTGAATGATAGATTTCGTGCCTATTTGAATGCATGATGTTATACACTAAATAGATGATGGGTTATAAAGGATTTGAGGTCGATTTGTTGAAAATAGTCTGGTATATAAAAATTTTATGAGATTTGGCATTCCTCATAAATTCAATCGAGAACTTTATTTAACTGGAAAGGAAGGGGACAGATAATCCTCACAATAGTTCCTTATTGTATTTCGAAGAAATCTTGAGCACTTGATGATTTCATTGTTGGAAATGATTTTTGCGACATAGGAAAACTTATTAGGCAGAACTGATCTGAAGTATCTTGTTTGAAGTATAGCCGCTAAAACCTGCCTATTGTGGTGGACTATCAACAGGTTTCGCTGTTCAGATGACGCCAAAAGGCAGCATGTATTTTTTAAATATTGTTGGAACATTTTATATCCGCATCTGCAGTAAGTTCAGTTTTTGATCACCTAAGCTTTTGTGTTTACTACGTAACACGACTCATACATGCAACCAATGGATGAATCAGTATTCTATTCATTTGAATCACATTAAGGAGGTTGAATATAGAAATATTTGTTTTGACCACATTTCGGCAGAAATGCAAGAAAATTAATAGGTTCGTTCCAACCCATCAAAAAATCGTTCTCGGTACGGTGACGATTCTGCGCAATAGAGATTACGTGTTCCAAACGGGCGGTTACCGTTATACGAACAATTCTGTTTTGCATTCCAACCGACTTAGGTATCGTTTGTGATCCGTTTCCAGGACGGTTTTTTCGATACTTGGAAGATAGCAAGTACAGTTATAAGAACCGTGTTTAGCTGGAGATTGCGCAGAAAATATCTATAAACGCTTCCGATAACCGTTCCAAGAATGGTACCGACTACAGGTTTGGAACAAACCTAATAACATACTCAATAACTTTATTGCAACATGTTTTTACCCTTTTAATCATTCTGCAGTCCTCGAGCACCTATTCAAATCAAGTCTGCCTACTTATCGCCGTCTACATTTGGAGCATGTACAAATAAATGGTACAGATGAGAATGAAGATAGTGCGAAGGATAACGAAGGAAATAATAAGCTTAACATCTCTTCTTCAAGCTTATCTAAGAAGTCAAATCAAGAGAGAAGTGAAGAATCATCTAAAAATATTTTCCTATTCTTACTAAATTTTTGAATCATCTTTAATAAAAATTTATGCTATTTAAATACATCTGAGCAATTGATTTCTTTTTCTTTTCCCTAGTTTTTGGTGTAAAACTCTTCAACGCCCCCTTTATTGTCTAATTTTTTTCTATGACGAAAGTTTTGAAAATATTCAAACAAATCAAAGTCAGATACTGCAATATCCGGACTACAGGAATCTATCAAAGCTCTCAACTAATTTCACTCAATGTTTGGCGAATGTATGTGGCCTGAAGTTGTTGTGGAAAACAACTGTATTGACAGCTCAAGACGGTTCTTCCATTCTTTCAAACCTCCTCGTGTAATCTGGCCAATAGATTTTTTTCCCAAATTCTTTGATAGTGATACCTAGCTATAAGGATCAGCTGCAAAATTTTGTCAGGTTTCTCACAAAAATGTAATTTCAAATGCCAATAGTGAAAGGTGCACTAAGTTAGGTCATCGGACTAGTAATTCCCCATTCCCATAATTAATCACCTAGAATATCTACTGTAAAAATTGGAAAATACTTTACGTATAAGTATTCGAGAAGTACGTAGCCTTTTCCCTTGGAAAATAATAAGTTTTCATATGCCCTGAATGCATGCCTCGACCACTTTTTTCGCCGTATTATCTGCCTGTAACAAGTTATTTTAGGCCAAATTGAGGAGTACAATATCTTAGTTGTTAAGTTTTGAGTTCTACTCTAGATATGTTCATTTTTTCATTTATAATAAACACTTAACTTGCCTGATTACTCAACAGTACCTTACCAACAATTACTTGATTGTTACCTGTTTTTGACTGACGAAAAATACGTCGGATTTATCCCTCATTCTGTCCATGAATTTTGTAAAACCCTCGAAACTATTCGCAGTGAAGTTGAACCAAAATGAATCAATAGACAAAGTCATTGGGGCCCTAACAGTTGTTCTCACTTTTTCTATCTGGTCGGTCAACCAATCAGCGATCTCTTCAGAGCTTCCACTGAAATTAAACATATATAAAAATATTATCCAATATCACCACTTAAATATTATTCATATTTAAACACTTCACTGTGGTCTGCAAATATATTTTTCAACTTTTATCTTTGGCCTTTGAAGACGAACTTGGATACTGTAACGCACATCATACGTGTAATTGTGAGTGTTGGTGTAGTTGTATAGTCGAGGCGCACTAGCCAATATTTTAATAAAATCTGACATTAACACCAATAGTGATGATTTTTCATACACAAGTAGTTTTTATAGAGTAATTTAAGGAGAAAAAATTGTTCTGGGTGCGAGTGGCCATGGGAAAAGGAGTGAACCACTGGAAAAACTCTAAAAATTGGTATTTCGTCTATGAAGGGATTAAAATTTTCGATATAATGTATAAAAACAAGTATATTTAGTTCATTTTTGAGATACTTGGCCTTGAAGTGTTATATTTCAGTAATGGACCCCTGGTACGTAACTTGTGACGTGCATGCTCAAGTTAATTGGGCTGTAACTGTGTGGATTCATTATTCGAGTAGACTGGAATCAGATTCTTAAAATAATTGTTATAAAGTTGATTTTTGCCGGTTATGCACAATTGATATTTGTGAATTCGCTCCCCGTTTCTGAAAACAGCTTTGACAGTTCGAATTATTTATTTATGATTGAATAGTATTCCAACAAATAGCAACATAATCCTTTATTTCCACATGAATTGAAATAAATTTCAGAAAGTAAGAGTATGAAAGTATGAAACCATATAGACCGAGTGAAGTTTATAAGAAATTGAAATTTTCCAATTGAAATAAGTGGAAAAGAAGGAAAAAAATCACTAATACAAATCAGAATGACTGAAGATGTGTTAATTTATTGATTCATCAAATGATAGTAAGTAAGCATCTGAAGTACATCAATTATTCAAAGCGCCCCACCCGGACTTCCCTGTCGATTCCATTTTGAAATAAAACTGGCCTGAAATTACCAAGAATAAAATATTATATATAGTATAGTATAGTCAGTAAGATAGACTTACTAGAATTTCCATGTGTTTTGAAAAATTTCCGGAAAATGTAAGAAAAAAGAATGAAACTTGCTTATTGCACGCATTATTTTAGACGCATATCCTAAAAGAACAGCGTCTTGAAACTAGCATGACAAGAGGCGTTTTTCAGGAATCTGCACTTTGATATTTTTACGTCAATCGCAGACATCGATTAGCAAAAATGAGCGCACTAAAAAACAACGTGAAAAATATGATCGAATTTGACGAAAGACAAGGTAAGAATTAATGTTATATCTCATTTGTTCAAACTTATTATCTCGTAAAGGGAGCATTTGTTGAAAATATATACAGCGATCTCTTATGTGCAGATTTTCACATTCTATAAGTTTGTTCATATACATTGTATTGAATTAAAGTAGTGTTCAAAAACTGCTCGTATACTAAAAACATTTCTATTGGCTATAGTGTCAAGTTAAAACCCTTGGTTCCTGACCTAGTCATGTAAATAGTGTGTTCTGAATGAAATAAGGGATGTCAACGTTCGCTAGGTACTAATTTTGGTAGGTAAGTTAGGTACTAAAAAATTTTGAGTTTGTGATTGATTCATTAAGTTTTTATAATTCAAAACAAAAACGACAAATCCTGGAAATTTTTTTTTATTTTAGTTGTTAAAAAATATGTTAATTTCTACAATTTTTATTGGAACTAAAATGAAAGACTTATCAGCGTAAAAGACTCGATTTTCGAGTGCGCTAAACTGTACTTGCAGGCTCCAGCGGAATTCATTCGAGAGTTTAGGAGAATCGTGGGTCGATATATTATAATTAGGAACATTCCTTATGAGGAAAAGTTGAAGATATTTTTTTTAACTATAGCATTCCGCAGTGTTGGAATAATAAAAAGGAAATGTTACATTTTGGTAACCAATCACGTTTTAGAAAAAACTACTGATTGTACATAATAAGCATACGATATTATTTTCTTAAGAAACTTAATAAACCCCTATCCTATAAAACCAGTCTTTCGAAATGTTTGGGTACCTATTCAAAGTATGGTGAAAAAATGTATTTTTTAATTCAATGTCTTCACTCATTTTCTGGTAAAATAAATATTTTTCTTTCTTCAAATACTTATTTTCATGAAAATGTGTCCCTCCTTAATTCAAGAGGCGAAAAATTCCAAACATTCCAGAATTTGACTCGCCTCATACAACCACTTACAGCATTCTAAGTTCATAAGTTAAAATCATGTATGGACAATTGATAGCAGTCATAGCCACCAAACTAAAAAGAGTCAATTTTCATATTATAAATTTGAATTATTCATAATTTGATACGAATTATTGATGAAATGCTGGAATCTACAGGAATAAAAGTACATTACCTGATACCACAGGAAGCTAAATTATTACACTGTGTACCATCTGTCGATTGCAAGTCATTAATAGGAAGAATCCAGAATCCTGGAAATGATGAGGTAGGACATTCGGCTCCCAAAAGACATGACTCTGTAGATAAATAATCTAACGTGTAGGGAAATAGTCTTGTATATGATAAAGTAGGCCATGAACTGTCATAAGTGAGTTCAGCAGTTATATAAGCTTGTATGGAGCTGTCTCCAGCAAGTTGCAATTGAGGTGTTCTTGCTCCGACTATGGCTTCTGATGGTACATTGCCGAATTTTGAAATAATATGTTTTTGGCCTTGGAATTCTTTAATCAATGTATCCAAAGAAGCTGTCCTCCAATAATCTTGATAAATGTTTCTCCTATAAAGAAAATATATATTGATATAATCACACATAATCACATAAAGGCTAAGAAAAAGTATTGAATTTTATGATTTTCTCAAATTATTCATTACTTATTATTTAAAATACAAAACAATACCCGTTATTATGTTATAAAAAATCAATAACTAGATCTTCGCGAGCATTTCCAAAAAAAGTTATACCTCGGATGAGTTTTTAGATTTCATACCAGATATCCCGAAAGTTTCAAAATTAGAACCTTGGGAAGATAATGAATTTCTTTATTGAATGTATGATTCATGACTGTAAATTATCATGAGGACAATTTTTTCGAAAAATTCCAGACAGCTAGAATCGCAGTACGCCTCGTTTCAGTATACAAATCAGTATAAGTATGAGCCTTCATGCATGCTTAAGTTGTTTTTATTTGTATTTCTGAAAATTAATAAGGTGTAACAATAGAGTAAGGATTTACTGTGATATTACATGAAAACTAAGAAAACCTGGAGCGTAGTCACAAAGGCAATGATTATACTATCACAACGTGTTTTTAATGATCAAAACTTGTTCACAGTTTTCATCAAATTTATCACAAACTGCCGAAAAAAGGTAATGTTTGCTAGATATTTGAAAAGATAGATGACTTTTAAAATGAGTTATGTTTGTACTGCCACTAGACAGTTGATATTAGTCAATTGTGAGAAAAATAATCATCTGGCCAGTTCAGAATCATATTAAAAACACTTATTTGATGTTTCTGGATCTCAGAACCCATTTATCAAGGCTCTATATGTCGGCAATTAGTAATTAATTTAGGAAAAAATGTTACTAATTTTATTAACAAGCGCTCTTGAATGAACCAGGCTAGGTCCAATTTCATCAAACCATATATTTTCCAGATATAGAGTATGTCTTTGCCTACAATTTTTATTAGTTAATTTTCTAGTATACGTACGTTATAGAATGCACAGCAATTTCCATTCCAAAATTGTACAGATCGTTGACTCTTTTATAATTCGTATATTCATGAGGAACAAAGAAAGTGGCACTTATTCCGGCACCATCGGGATTCACCCGACTCGAGTCGAGAAGCAATGGAACCCATATATTTGTGTAAAGTTCATCGGTAACAGCATCGTCAAAAACTAAACTTATAAGCTGAAAAGAAATTGTTGAATTGAATAATGGTTCTCATCGTTCAACCAATATCAGAATTTCGAGAAATAATTAAAAAAATGTGTTTAGTAGCAGGTTTTTTATAATACATTTAAAACTAGAATATCTGTGGATTGTTAATGTTCTGAAACTCCATGCAATTACCAATTGTGTCTTGTACGAGATCATACCACTCCATTTTTCTGCTTGTATATGTTCCTTAATAAATATATATTGTATTGGTTTTCTCAGCCGCAATCTTTTGGTTGACATGTGTAAATACGAGAATTAAAGAATATTGAGGAAAATATTTTTTTCTAGTAATTTATTCTCCAATCACGAATCTCGCACACATTTGGAATGTTGAAAAAATAGTTATACTGGACATACAAGTTAGTAATAATGTCAAGCTTCATTACAATCTTTGAACCAAATTTATCCACGATTTAGCAACCAATCGAAGCCCGTTTATTAATAGTAACAACAATTTGCATACGTACTACTTGATTAACACATCTAAAATAATATCATGGATTTCTCAAAATAATCTCAACGAAATGTGATATAATGTATAATGATCATTAAAGTGTGTAAAGTGGAACGGTATAACTTCTATATTCAATAAAATATAAAGAATTGCAAGGTATTCTTATTGAGAAATGCTTGATAATTATAATGTAAATTAGGTCGATTTGATTGTCTCATAAACCATAGCATAGCACAACAGCACTCGTGTTCTGCCGGGCGACTGATGAGCGCGCATGCATGTTGTGCTAGGTCGCAGTTTATAAAGCTAAATAATTACTAGCACCTTTTGTTCCACCACTTATGTTATACACATTTTTATTAGTTATTTGAGTGAATAATGTTCAGGTTTGAAAGCGAAATTGATACATTATTGTCCAAGAGCTTATTAGTCAGTCTTTCCATTGCGCAGTGAATTGCTGTAAATTATTATACCGACCTATAAAAATGTGATTTGATGTTTTTTTTCAAGGAAAATTTGTGCTAGCAAATAAGCTTCATAATATTCAGTTACTCCTCATTTGTCAACGACATTGTTGTAGAAAAAATAAGGCTCATTTGTCAGAAAGCGTCAATGCCTACATTACCCGTTATAGGATTGTTCAAATGATCAAATATATGCTACAGAGCAGTCTAATTTTCTTTAAATATGTGGGATATAGCAAAGATTATACGAAGTCATTTTATTGTGTAGAGACATAAAAACGCAATACCATTTATCACCAACCTAAAAAACTCATAGAACTTCCATTTTCGGAAGCTATGGGCTTTAAACTACACCATTCATGGCAACCCTAATAATAAAACGTGGTGGATGCTATGGGAAGAGGTGACAGAAAGAGGGAATATTGCCTACACTAAGGCGGTTAAGAAGAAGGTCAACCAATAAGCTAATGGTATGGTAGAATAACTGTAGTGATGCTCAAAATGAAACTGGAACTGAAACTATATGTTCCACTTAATTTTTACATGCATAGAGATAATGGAGGTGATTTATCTTAGTAGAGAAAACATTCACGACTCAAGTTTCAAAGAAATGTTTTGAAATAAAATGTTTTGTTCAAACAATTCAAACATTGATTCAATCAAACATTTCATAGGAAGGAACAGACGTTACGTTGGACGATTCTTGGGAGGAAGTTGATTGGTAAATAAAAAATTAATTATTTCAATAAATTTCATATAACAAGACCCAGCAATCTGTAAAGCCGAACGTTCAACAAAACGAGAAGATATTCAAATGCGGCACAAAGTATTTGTTATCACTCATAAAAGTTCATTATTTATTTTTCAAGGAAAAATAGTGCAATTGATCCAAACTGTTCAACGCTATAATCAAACTCGAAATGTTTACTTTCAAATTCTATTTATTTTTGGACTTACTTGTGGATAATTATCGATGTCGTTACCAAGAGGCGATGGTGCACTTGAACAACGACAATTTGGGAGGCTGCATGCATCTAAATTGCAATCTTCTGCTTTGTCGCTTATCACGAATTGCGCTAGAAAAAGAATAAATATACACACCAAACGGATTTGATGCTTCATTTTAGATACCAAATGTCATCATGCACTTAACATAGATATATTTATAGTATTCTAAAATTACTGATATTTTCTTATCGCATATATCACATATTTATTGATAGGTAATATTGAATGAAAGTACTTGTTAAACATCATTATAAATCAAGTTAGATCAATAAGCTAATTTTAATTTACCAAAATTATACGAGATAAAATATGATGATGACTCGGTTTATTACAACCATTTCCCTTGGTTAAATAAGTTAAGATTCAAATTATGTTGCCAAAAATTCTTAAAGTTCATCATAGAGCGTAGTTGGGTATGACGAGTTATCATGTTTGCTACTTCTACAGCGGTCAACAAAAAATATATTATGGCGCATGCTTATATAAGCAATAATATATGAAAATAGCATTTGGTTATAGGAAATATTTGCTCAAAACAAAACTGATTTCACCATTTTTCAGTTTCGCACCAAAAAATTCCTTACACATATAAACCAGGACTGAATGGTTTCATGACTGTGTAAATAAAACCCTAACTTTAATCCTCTTAACACTTTTTCTTAACTTTCTTCGGTCGTTTTTTATTTATATCATCTCGAACATTCCCATCTAATCTGTATCCAGCTTGTAGTAATTTTTCCTGTTCTTTTTTTCATATTCTCCTTCCTCCAATACCATTCTCACAATCCTCTTCTGTGGTATTCTGGCAACGTATCTTAACCATCTTGTTCTGTGTGCTCTAACTATTTGTGTTATTTTCGGTATCATCATTCTCTGTTTGTACACTTTACCAGATATTGTCCATGTTTCTTAGGCATAGTTAACTGCTGATTTAACAATTGTTCCGTACACTCTTGTTTTTATTGCCCTTGAAAGGCTTCTCAGTATTTTTTATAGAGAATCTTCTTGGTATTCTCAAATTATGTTGTCTGCTGAACATATTTCGGATTACTTTGACAATTACTTGATACACGCGAATCTATTAAAGTAAAAAAAATTGAAAATCATATGGAATTTTCTTTATATTAATTTTGACATATATTGAACTGTATGTTCAGTTCTATTTGAGGCTGAGAAAAGCATTTGAGTGCCTAGAATTGTAGAAATTCATGAGACAATCTCACAGATCCCGTTCTACCATCGATATCCACTGCAATACCCCAAAATACAGAAAAAATGTCTGTACCTTGTTCTGCAGAGTTGTAAAATAAACCACTCTTTCAAGGTAGCTATCCCCAATGGAAATTGGAATCTGTACTAAAGATACTGCACTTGTTCGACATTCAACTCAAATTATTAAGAGTCATTTAATATTATTGGCACCAATTCGGAATTAATAATGATATTTTCTTGATGTTAATATTTGAATATTCTTTTAAGAAATTTTGTTTAAAAATTTGAAGATGTGTTTAATTAGAATACAATGTATATATACTTAAGACTCATATTATCTTTTTATGTGGTACAGTACAAATTGTATTAATGGCAGAAATGAAGAAAATATAATATTGACTGAGAAGCAATTATCAAGAATATATTCACGCTGTCATTACTACATATTAATATCTTATCGAAAATTTGTTATAGTTCTCAAGTGAAGAAAAAATATCTGGAACCTATCCAGAAACAATGTTTTATTGAAGTAGTTTTTTCTTAGAATCCATAGAGCTGAAAGTTGTCACACTGTAATTACTTTCATGATTTGGAATTTTTGCGTTATCAGAATGTATATAAATATGCACATATTTCACTCTAATTTGAGATTTAAAGATAATATGTCGTAATTGAATTTGAAAGACGTTACCAAGGCCAGTATACTGATAACACGATAAGGGAAAATATTTTTAAGTTGACAAACAGAAAATGCATTTTTAAACATTTCGACTCTATTTAATACAAATCAATCACAAGTGGATGATCAATATTTTTTTAATATAACGTGTACAATTTTTATTTATTTTCATTGAATTGTTTTTTTGGCATTTTTCTTGTTCATACTTATTTCTAACTAAAAATAAAATGACAATCATCAGCAAAGGTTTCTGAAAAGGTCCGACCTCAACTTGAAAATGTCAGCACTTAGGTATATCCTCTTATAGACAATCAATTTGATGGAATATTTTGCATTTTTTAACATAACACCAAATGTTGGTTATCAATGTACACCATTCGAACTTGTTTTGTATTAAAATTAGGACTTTCCATTTCAGTTGGATCATATATTGATATTTGGATGGTGTTATGGTAAATAAGTAACATAAACTTATTCTAATTATTCTTTTTGTTGTCATTATTTTAATTCACCTTTTGTTATAAACATTACAATCAGTTTTTTCCCAGTCTCTGTAACTATGTAGAATTCAAAGCCATCCAATATTATTTTCTACAGGGTTAGAAACTTCCCGATTCCCGAATATCTGTGGGGACTAGCTTCGTTTCTCAAAACACATAAGTTTACCTTCTGTCTTTTATTGAGGATGTTTGCCCTTTATCTTTCTTTCCAATATTGACGCTTCAAAGTTCACATTTTTTTTAATAACGTATATGCATCTTATGGCAATCCAGACATTTTGTTTTTTCCCTCATCAAATTTTTGATTGATAACAGCTTGTTACAAATTTTCAACAGAAACGGAATTACTTTCCTTTAGGTTACATGTCAGTTACTATATGGATATAATTTTTTTAGTAATTAAAATTACCAGAAAGATAAAAATTGACGTTTCGACAAATTAAAATGCCGCTCAAAGGACACCAGTTCCATGATGAAGAGACTGTTCAAACTAATGTGATGAATGCATTGATTTGGGAAACTGACTTCTAGGACTATTTCAGAATGATGGGAACATGTGATTCAATCAGATGGTGACTACTTTTAATAATAGTCTCTGAAGATGGTATGGAGAAAATCAGTACAATAATATACAGCAAATCTCGTATGCATATTTCGTGATGGTTGATTAGATGAAAAAATTTATGATTTGAAAATAGATTAAATTCACAAAATTACATGTGACGACTGTACATCAAATTAAAAGCTCTTGAAAATGAAGTACTCACATCCTCCTATTAGTAACATAGTAGAACGGAATGTTCATCAGATAACAAATAATGTATATTTTATTGATAACAAATTCTAATGAAAAAAACAGTATATACACTCTTTGATTCTTATCAATGGTGTCAGACCAATCGTTCTTGGTAAACAATTGATATGAACAATTAACAAGAAATTCAAATTCAACAGACTAGATACAAATGATGATATCAATTAAAAAAATTGTTTTTCTATTCTTTAGATAAGATGAGTCTCGGTAGAAAACCGTAGATGTCACAAATTTAAAAAATTAAATTATGCGCGCCAGGAGGTTCATCAATATCGCAAATACGAAAATGTGGAAAAGTTCGTGAACTTAGGGACTTTAAAATACTGATTACTAAACAGCTATTTATACGCTGGTTTACCAGGTGTGGCAGTTAAACGGTACAATTGCAGTGAAATATTTTGTTTTGAATTCGTAGATTTTCAATTATCTACCACTCCCTCGTTTGGAGCACAGCCTATTAAAATACGAGTAGGTTGAGATCAAATTATTATCATTTTACAATGATCTTTAATAATGGTACAAAAGTGCCTATCCGAAACCAAAGCTACAGGACCTTGACACATAAAGTGCTAAGGAAATAACGTTTCCTATATTCACCGCTAGCGAAAGGAGTAGATCAAGTTTGCCATTTTGGATTACTTTTTATGATTGATCATTGGTTACACTTAGCGATAACATAGCTTTGGCGTAATTTATACAATTGAATAGTTGTTAGAATTTATTGATCATTTTTTATTAACTGTTAATTTAAGTTGTTAATGCTTATTTATTCTCTTACCATCTAATTTTTATGTATTTTGAATCAATTTACAATGCATATTTGTAGTGCTTGCAATGTTCCAACACAGCTAAGAATATTGAACTGAGAGTTCTTCTAATTCAATTTGTGAAGATTTGAGTTTCACATGATTGGTATTTTATGGTTCATATGAATTATTTTTTTCTATTGTTTTCTGACCTAAAATTTCTATTATCATGAGCATATCAAGGTAATCTATAACACTAGAGTAATTAGTTAGGAAGGAATTCATGGTAAGTCACACTACACTAATAACGTAGAACAGCACATTGATATTAGACTGACTTTGAAGATGTTTTTTTGGTTCCGGATAGCGGATGCGTTACGTCACCTATAAAGATGCTTTCGACAAATGTAAGGTCTTCAACTAAGTTAAGCATCTCTTTTATTCCCCGCACTCGCCTTTGCTTTGGCAAGTTGTTAACGACTTCACGACCTTTACCTTTAACTCCTTTACCAAAGACAAATTCACATAGTAAGCATTCAGAGACAAAACATACAATAATTGAGATATGGCGCTCAAATTTCAAATGTGTCAGTCCGAATGGAAAAACCCTACTCGAGAATTTGAAAAGTTAATTGCCATATTTTCGTTACTATTTCGGATTTTGTGCATCCCATTTCAGTTTTGTTTTCTTTAACAAAGTTGTTGTAGCTAATAAGTAAATTGCTTCCAACTTATGTATGAATTACCTCTGATTTTAGAATATGTATTTTTTGTTCAAACATATAATATCTATATTATTTTCGACAGATAGAAATAACCTATTATTTTACTAGTAACAAAATAATGAGAAACGATAGCAACGTCTTATTACGGGCGTTGTAAACAAGTATGCAGGAACTGTCATTTAATTTTTATTTAATTTGATTTTTGTCAGTTTTGAAAAGTGTATTATAAAAATATCTCAAGAAGAAGAATTTCAATATATTATTTTTACGCTTAAAAAAAAAGGCAGTGCAAGAATCTGGGCTCAACAATAATGATAACCTTCTACTCCTAGTAACATAATGTACTATTTTTAAAAACCTATTTTGGCACCTTAAAAATTATTTGTTCCAATCAATCAATGACGTTTATATAGAAATATATTTTTTGAAAATATGTATACTCGTAGATAAAATAAATGTTCTTGGAATGATATATTTACACCCCACAAAAATTTTTGCATCACTCATTATTTTTTAAATATTTTAAATGTGTTGCCTGTTTTTCGAATTTTATTATTATTACAAATTAAAACACCAATAGATACGCCTTTTGTAGCATTTATTTTATATCAGTTTAATCTACAGAGGACAAAAAGTTTGATTTACCAAAACATAGAAAATATCAAAAAAATTGTACAAAACATCTATACAAAAAAATGAACGGTGCTTAAACTAAAACCAGCCAATGAATTTCTAATAGCGTGTGTTGCCGCTCCTAGCTCTAATTACAGCTTCCATTCGTCTTGGAAGGCTTCTAAATAGGCTCTGGACGTATCCATGCGGCATGTTGAAAAGAACATCCTAGATGGTCCCAGAAATGCTCTATTGGGTTAAGGTCCGGGCTACGTGCAGGCCAATTTAGGGTAGGTATCTCGACCTCTTCTAAATACTGCCGAACTACTCTAGCAGCGTGTGGACGAGCATTATCGTGCATTAGCTCAGAGTTGTCACCGATATGAGGTATATAGGGGGGGGGGGTTCTAGGATATTAGTTATGTACCTGTCAGCATTTAGTCTTCCATCATTCACTGGTACTAACTTCGTGCGACCCTCGAAAGAAATTCCTGCCCAAACCATGATAGAGCGACCACCAGAGCTTTCAGTTTGACAAAAATTAACCTGATCGTGCCTTTCACCACGTCGCCTATATACTGGTACAGGTCTATCTGATGAATACAGACAAAATATTGTTCATCCGTGATTAAAATATTGGACCAATCTTGAATTTTGAATCTTTGAATTTGGCTACTCGATGTTCTCTGGTAAGACGAGGACCTCTAGCTGGCACTCTGGCTCTTATACCTGCTTCTCTCAGCCTATATCGAAATGTTTGTAGGCTTATTCGGTCATTACGAGCAGCCAACAGATCTGTTTGCAGCCTTCAAGCGGTGGTATGCCTAATTCTTAACGCCGTTAACCTCAAATAACGATCATCTACTACCGAAGTTACCCTTCTGGGTCTTCTGGTTAGCTGCCCTGTTTCTTGGTAGCGAATAACAACTCTGGATATGGTGCTTTGTTGAACTTCAATTACCCCGGCGACATATCTTTGACTGCGGCCATCTTGTATGAGCGCGATGATTCTAGCGGCTTCTTCATTCGTCACATGCCTTGTTAAACGTTACAACACATCCATTATTAACAAAATAAATTTAAATTTTCCCTATACAATTTGCTTAGAAAGTTCTCGATCGAGAAAGAAATGATTTACTCGAGCATTTTTGCTTCCAAAAAAATTTGGTAGAAATTGTGATATTTTTTGCCCATAATAAGAAACCAGAAATATCTATTAAGTTGATACATATACAAATTGTCCCAAAAACTAAAATTGAGTATTAAAAATATCCTAAAATATCAGTGATGCGATAATTTTTGTGGGGTGTATAGTTGAACATTCTTAAAGAGTTATATGAATAAAAATTCTCCAAAAGATGTATAGATGAAATTCCCCCAAATAAATTTTTTTACAGCTAAATGTAGTTAACATGTATTGTACTAGAACGAAATATAAACAAATAATTTTAAGTTCACTGTTTTCTAGAATTTGACACTTTCATTTTTCCAGCTCAGTAAATTATAACTTGTAAGAAATAATAATTGAAATTTTAGCTATCATGCGACCATGATATCACAATTGAAAACATCGGTGAAGCCCCTGCTATTTTATAAGCTATTCTTACATATAGTCGGTACCTTATTTTGGATAGATGTAACAAAAATTGATTATTGTTGAACGATTAACTCGAATTTACCACGGCCGTAATTACAACTTCCGAGTTTTAAGTTACTTTTTCCTATACTTAGACGGCAAACACTAAACTTTGTACAAAGTGTACTCAGGAGGATTTAGTTAATTGAGGAAAGTGGCGTATTGAAATTTATTCTCATTTAACAAAATAATCAAATTCATAAGTTTCAAAAATCAATATTCAAATGTGACATAAATATGAAGTATATATAGAACTAGGATATTGGGATTGCAGTAAATTTGTAAATGAAGACTCTTCAATAACTAGGATGGTTTCCCAGATGTAATATTACTAAAACATGATTGATGAATAATACATATTGATTATGATTTCTGAAATCACTTAAGTAGCCAAAGCACAAAAAACCATTTAAAAATATGTAAAATATTGTTAATATATTAGAATGATACAATAAATTTTTCTCAAAAATAGTGTGATACAAATATTTCAGAATCATAAAATAAGATTGAGTTGAGAAATGGAATGCGCCGGAACTATAGTACTGACATTTGACTTTATTTGAGGAAGGATGTTGAAAATTACAAATATTCGATTATTCCAATAGAAACAATTAGATTGGTTAGAGAAACTTAACCGAGTTTAGTTAGTAAATCGGCCACTTCAGAATAGAAAACCCTTAGTGCGTGTATGATACGCACTTGTGTAAAGAGTATAGTGGGGGAATACCCTCCACAGATCCAATGACCATTTACAGTATAGAATCAGCCCTAAAAGCTTCTAAGTTCTGGGTCCTATTTGTCATCAGTTCATTGATTGTCAAGTTAAATTTAATAAAGTATTATTATGGTTAAAATCATGTGATTCCCGAGAATCTAGTAAAAGAAGAAAATAGTAAATTCCACTATGATGGTTAATACCTGTTTTTTTCTTGATACAGTTGTAAAGTTCAGAGATGTAGACCATTTCTGGGAAGCTTGTTTTTGTGTTGTGTTTATCAGTTGCCTGCAGTGTCAAAATCCATCTGATGATCATTATAAATTAACATGTTTAGCCAGTGCACATGTTTCAGAATGTAGTCTGCAATAGCTTTTTATGAGAAAAGATTCTATTGGGTAAGGATCTTACGGTTTGACCGATATATTATTTGTTAGTCTTAACAAAGTTTGTTGCGCCTAGAAGTAATCTCTTTTATAAAGGTAGAGAAGTATTAAACTTTGTATAATCTAGATAAAGCGTTGACTTTAAAAATTATTATTTATTTATTGCACAAATCGTTATGATTCTGAACGACATACCATTCAAATTGAACATCAATTTCTTTTCCATGTTCCGAAGTCATTCGATTGTGCGCCAGACAACAGAACTATAAATGACAAAGAATAAATCGTTTTTTTCTCATAAGTATTTTATTTTTTCTAATTCCTAATTTAATAGTAGTAACTGACATTGGATTCATCTAAAATGAATCACTCAAAAGAATCCTTGTTTGCATATTTTCGTGCAAATCAAGGTTTTCATCATCAGTTTTCAATACGTTCGCCATTATGAATTATTTTTCCACACCGATTCACAATATTTCAAAAAACAATATTTTTAATCTTGAAAAATTGATAATATAATTTATATTTGAGTAAATATGGGTAAATAATCTGTTCGATGAAATTGATTCATGGATGATTCCCCGAGGTGAACAGTCAAGATGATGAGTATGAATGAGCCCCTAGAGAGCAACGATATAGCACAAAAATCAAGAATAAGATGAAAACAACTTATATTTATTTATTTCATAAGATAATACATATAAGAATATCATTCATAAATTTGTAATTTTCCGTTAAATCAACTACCATTACCATCAGGATCATTGAGCCATGGGTAAACAGCTGGGCATTGCACACAAGATATCATATTTCTATCTTCGTTACCCTTCTTCAATTGACACTTTTGTTCGTGGCAGTTTGCTGGATCGGAAGGAGTGTTGTCACTGTTAAATTCTGATACTGGTACTGGATTTTTTATGAAATCTAAAATCTGAAACGAAACGAAAATTATAAATAGTGCAAATACTCAGCGACATTACATGCGTTACACCCAGAAGGAATAACTTGACAGTCATTTTGGCATTGATCAATAATGAAAAGATGTAGAAAGACCCCTAAAATTTTAATGCGCCGTTAACAAGCCAGTCCCATTACCTAATTAATGCAGAGAGTTCATTTCTAAATTGTATTCGTGCACTTGGAATCGGCGGTGGAAAATAAAGTTTGAACGAGACAAAGTCGTGAAATTATAAACAAGCAAGAAGCAGAAGATGAAACTCCCACAATAAAGATCTCTTGAAGGTATATTCGATTTTATTTATCTTTAGGTTGCACTTTTTGATATTTTAATATACAAAATTTGAATGTTCCAAGGTTAAAGATGCAGTCAATAATATGAGTCTTATAACCATTACGCAGAACATCCTTTAGTTTCCTTGAATAAAACTTACGTTATTCCTCTCATTCACACTGAAAGTATAGTGTACCAATACCACTGATAGACAAATACATCTATTTCCAAAGGCGTTCGTCTTATAATAGTAAATGCTGGAGGTGTACCAGCGTACCCCTTTCATATAAACTGAAAAGTTAATACCTAATCTACAAACCGGAAGTATAAGTGATATTGAGAATGCGCCTTATGATAACTATTTAAAAGAGAAATTACCCAATCTTTGCAATAAGAAACACCTTTCATTTGACGAAGAACCAGAAACTATACCCCCTCAAACAAATACATAAACCTAGGTAGATGATGATCCCATTACCTTCAAGTGTCACAGCGTATTAAGATTGCCTCCTTACCATCCTGAATTGGTATGGACAGCAATGGAAATATATGCTGCTAAGAAAAATTCAACGGATTGATATTTTAAATAGCCATTCTGATATAAATCCAGACACCGATAGAACATCTACAAGTGACGGAAGAACTTTTACGAATGAGTTAAAATGAGGTTTCATCGTGGGTTTAGATCAAGCTGTTTATTATTTTAAAATTAGCAAGCGATTCATGATTATTGTAAACAATTTCAATTATTTTCAGTTTCATTCACTCTTTTGTCTAATAATACTTCTCGATTTTTTAAATGTTTTCATATAATTAAAATCAAAAGATAATTGAAATAAATTATTATTTTTTCAAGTCCTACTGATACTTTGTTATCAATTTTATAACACATAACAATAGTTTACTATAAAATGGAAAAACATATTTTTAAAAAAACAAAGAAACACAAAAAAAAAGAACAATCGTAAAGAAGGTCTATATCTCATTAATTATATGTTTGGTATGTTTAACAAAGTAAATCTACAGCTGCAGAGTGACGATCTGATCACAATTAAAATAGAATTAATGATATTCGCCTTTGCAAACAGAAACATCCTTTACAAATAAAATTTAACAAGAAAAGAATATTCACAGAATACCCAAGTTGACTAACTCAACCAACCTGTAATTTTTTTCAAAGTAATTTGGTAATTATGGTGTGATGTATCAGTTCATATTGGGTAAGGGGCCTTTTGGCCAAAATATTTGATCTTCCCTAATTTATTGCCTTTATTGATTTCAAAATTTGGAATAAAGTTGTTAAGAAGTTTCTAAAATTGTATTGCAGTTTAAAAAGAAAAGTTCAAAATTTGCATGTATCAACTTTTCCATTCTATTTAAAACGCACTCTATTGAATTTGAAATAAGAAAGCAAATAATTGCTATCTCTATATAAAATGGTATATAATAAAATTAAATTACTTACTTGTTTCTGACTGACGAAAAAGACGTCGGATTTATCCTTCATGTTGTTCATGAATTTGGTCAAACCTTCAAAACTATTAGTAGTAAAATTGAACCAATATGAATCAATAGATAATGTCATTGGGGTCTTCGTAGTAGTTCTCACTTGCTCTATCTGGTCGGTCAACCAATTAGCGATATCATCAGCACTTCCACTAAAATCGTGGAATATTTGTAAAATACCATTCACAATACATGATAATAGTTTACAAAACCATAATATTTTATACGTTCGTTACAACAAGAAATTTCAAACTAATCCGAGAAGAATTTAGGATTTTGAAATGAGTAGATATCCAACTTTTGCCGTGTGTTGTTGGAATACATGAATAGGTTTGTCGTATAAATGTAAAAATACACCAATGCTAGTATTTTTACAAAAAATTTGGAAATGCAGTGATTTGTAAATGAGGTTCTTTCAAACCAGTTTCAAGTTGTCTCAATTGTTAATTGTGATTGCCTCAACTTCCATTTGTTGCCATCCATCCTTTCTACCCAAAAAACTTTGTAAAATTAAAACAGAAAACATATCTAGTCCTATATTTGACTCTGCTCTTTAATATCTAACTGTCATAGCTGATTAAATCGATACATAAATAATGATCGCAATCAGCAGGCGTAGAGGTAGCGGTCAGGAACATGTTGAGAGTTTGATGTCAAGTCTTTTTATTTTCTGTCGATTGTGAGTTCATGACAGGTGTATTTTCAACATAAATATGAATAAATATATTTTGGTTGGCTTTATTAAACTTAACAAGTGTTACATTAAATTGTAAATGTGGTGGTAGTTTGTCTAGTTCTTTTTTTAAGAAATACGGTATATTATCATTCAAAATGAAATTATAGAGTATAATTATAGCTCCAATTAATTTTTCTCATCTTCATAAACGAATTGATTCATTTTCTTATATGAAAGTTAGAGTTTGATTATAGAAGAGAGTTGATTTAAGGAATTAACTTCCGCTACCACTACCTAGTATAAATCAAAGGCCCCCCGAAGCATGACGTCCGCTCCAGAACGTGTTGAGTTTGCAGCGATGTGTTACCGAACTATTCTGCTAGTTTTATAACAGCTAAACAATGGTTTCGTTCAATGAATGCGGCCAATGTCTCATAAATATTGATAGAGTTAATCATCTTATTCCAAAAGCCATTTAATAACCATTTCCACGAAGTTTAACTTTAAACACCGCTTTAGCAGCTAAAAAATCATATGGAGACATATAAACACGAAATGAGGTAGACGTTAGATCGGCGAATTGATATACTATAAAATCTCACTATTCCATTTTTCACTCGTGATATAAATCAACACTAACTGTTGTTGATAGTTGATATGAAAAGAAAAGACAGAACTTTTAACTTTTTTTTGGAGATATTGACCATGAATTGGTTAATTCTACAATCAAGTGAATTAAATACAACTGTGAATAGTTTCTGCTTTTTTTTGATTAGTTCAACCAATCTTGTACCTACCTTTGTGACTATATTCCTCATACGACGACCAGTCTCATCCATAACACAGCAGCAGAACAATTATCATATTCATGCCTTGTTATGTTTACCCCGTAAATATCTCATATAACCAATATGAACAATTTAACCCATTTTATTTATCCTGCAGGTTCTCGAAATATTCACATTGAAGGAAAGAACAGAAAGAAACTCAAGAAATAACGGATTTTTAAACTGTGAATAACAACAATAAAATATCCCATTTTTGTTGAAGCTATTTTACATTTATCTTTCTCTATGTTTAATATGGTGGTCCTTAATAGGGATAAAAGTTTTTCATATATTACCTGATATCACAGGAAGCTAAATTATTACACCCTGTACCATCTGATGATTGCAAATCATTAATAGGTAAAATCCAGAATCCAGGGAACGAGCCAGTGGGACATTCAGCTCCTAAAAGGCAAGCTTGTGTGGATGCATAATCTAATGTGTACGGGAAGAACCTTGAAGATGGTAGAGAAGGCCATGAACTATCGTAACTAAGTTCAGCAGTAACATAGGCTTTAATTGAATTGTCACCAGCAAGTTGAAGTTGCGGTGTTCTCGCACCAACTATGGCTTCTGAAGGAATGTTAGCGTATTTTGAAATAATTTGCTTCTGGCCTTGAAATTCGGCAACCAAAACGTCTTCAGATGCTGTTCTCCAATAAGATTGTTCACTATTTTTGCTGTAATTCGTTTATACATTTTAAAGTTTTGTAAATTAATATGTTTATAAAAAATATTCTTATTTTTCTCGTACTTCAAATGATTTCACTCTACAGATTATGTACATGTATACATACGTTATGGAGTGTACTGCAATTTCCATTCCAAAATTGTAAAGATCGTTTACTCTTCTATAGTCTGTATATTCATGAGGAACAAAGAAAGTGGCACTTATTCCAGCTCCATCCGGATTAACTCGATCTGCATCTAAAAGTAGTGGAACCCATCTATTTGTATAAAGTTCATCAGTTACGGCTTCGTCAAAAGCTAAGCCGATCAGCTGGAAATAAAAAATCAAATCTATCAAAAAGAAAGTACAAATAAGAATGTTTATATTTAGTTTATCAATGGTGTTAGAAAACATCGTCAATTAAATGAAGGTGCATTAGCTATCGACCTGTGTTGTGGTCTATCCCAATGTCTCGTCATTTCTCATATTCATCATTGAAGTGAAGGCAGCAAACAAAACTCAAGAAAAATGATAAGGCAGAGAATTGAATTTTATTACATCATGAAAATTATTGGTGAGGGAATAAATGACTAAATGCATTATGCATTTTGGTGCAGACAATATCAATTCTACAAATATTTAGCTATAACTATAAAATATATTCTAGCTGAAATGACCAAAATCTCGATGGTCTAATTCTATTAGCACGTATCTTCACAAAAAAAATTTAAGGCCAGTCCATTTTACCCTTATTCTGCCATGAGTCGAGATACACCATTGGTATTGGAAACTATTTGCGTAAAAAATTTGACAATTCTAATAACCCGTAGAGCATCATCAACGACAATCCGTTTTGTTGAGTTTACATTTAGATTTCACGTATAATGAAATGTTTCTAGGGACATTTGGTCCAGGAAAGGATATGGTTCACGATTGGATAAAAACAATAAAAACAGCATGAAATTAACATTACTAATTAACTGGTAATATAGGATACAAGAATAAGTATCGAGAAACGCAAAAAAGCTAAAGGATTTTGATAGTTTGACCAAGATATCGTCTTAATTTTCCTAAAAATTTCCTCTGAATTGAACCTAGAACGTTTTTATTAAACACTTTATAAGGAGAGAGAACCGAAAACGATTTTTTAAATCTATTTTTAAGCGTCTTTATTTTCCAACATCTTGTGAAATTAATTATTAAGCATTGAATCAGCAGAAAAATAGGTGCGATATTTCTTTTGGATTCAAAACCAAAAACCAAAAGCTAGCAAAACAGGGATACATATTGTGTGTGAATTTTCGGACATTAAAAACTCAGCTGTACATTATTTTACTGTTTATGACAAACACACTCTCGTTTGTAAGAACTAGCGGCTGAACTTAAACGAAGACAATCTGCATTGACATTCTCTAAGAGTATACTGAATTTTATTAAATAAGAGTACAATAAGAATATCCCTATAAATGTGTACTCAGGCTGTTTTTAACAAAACGTAACAGTATTATCTTGAATTCCCTTCTTAATCAGTCTATTCAACTAAAGTACATACTAAGCAAATATGCTTAGAGACAAGTCACAATCAGATGTAGTGTGCTGTCCGCTCACTTATAGAGCGCAATGCAAAAAATCGTTTCTTTGAGTTACCAAGTGACTAAACTGCTATTAACGTAGCATATGATTTTCTTAGATTGTGGAAAAAGAACAACTTGGATCTACAACACACTATGACCAGGAAGAAACGTAAGCGAACAAACTGTGACTTCAGAAAACAGTTATTAAATACAAGATATATTTTAACGGCAAACTTTAGAATCTTTTGCCATGAATCCTTAAATGAAATACAAGGCGCTTCATACGCACAGATAGAGCAAAAAAAGTGGAAGAGAAATTAAGCAAGGAAATTGAACGCATGTGGGCTAATTATTGTCATAGCATACCTAGAAAAAATTTTGATACTCATAAACCAAGAAATGCTTTCCTATAAAATATTGAAACATACAGTTACGGAGTATTAGAATTAGACCATCGTTATATGTTATCGAAGCATGAATATTTTCAATTATAAGTTATTTGTGTAAATACGTATAACTCACTTGAGGATAATTGTCGATATCAGAGCCAAAAGGTGATGTTGCACTTGAACAACGGCATTCTGGAAGGTTGCAGACATCTGTTTTGCAATCATCAGCTTTATCGCTGATCACCAACTGGGCTAGTAAAAGAACAAAAACACACACCGAACGCTTTTGATGCCTCATTTCAAATACGAAATTTGAGTTGATTTCTTATACTTATATGTATTTGTATATATACAAATCTAGTACATTAAGGAGTAGTGGTATCCTCTTATCGCTTGATGCATATCTATCGACAGCTATTTTGAATAGAATTGAGTAGAATACGTATTATTTGCATTTATCTTATATTTTTGTTATCCAAAAACTTGAAATTTTTAATTTTAAAATTTTTGTTGTAACTATTGACGCTTTCTGCATATTAAAAAAATTATAGTAAACCAAATTTATCTCCCTTTTATTTGAAATATATATATATATGTAATATATAATCATGAGCCCCTGTCTACTCAAAAATCTAAAACTGATTTTCTTTTTCTTCTTTTCATGAATAAAATGGTCCGATTTTTTAATGTTTTTTGTCAGTTATTGCTCGGTCCTTTCTTTTTGTCTTCTTTCAAAATTTCTGAGATTCTGCTGATTCCAGCTTCTTATAGGTCAACCTCTCTTCCTTTTGTTATTTGATTATTCTTCCCACATAGCTTCAATTGATTTCTGATTTATCATTTTAGCCATGTCACACTTATTATTCTCTTCTGCTTGCTATTCTGTTTGGTAATTCCCAGCTTTCACTACCATGTGTTAATCTTGGTCAGTGTACTGTTATTATGGTTTTGCTAGTGATTCCTTTTTTTCTCTACGAATGACCTTGAAAGTGCATGATACAGTTTCGAGAACCTTTCTTTTAATTTTGTATCGTATGTTTCTCCTCTGTGTATTGTCATTGTATTGCTTAAATATTTGATCATTTCCACTCCCATTTTTCCCTAATATCATTGTGTTCAGAAATTAAGTTTCTTCTTTGCTTAGTACTTATGACTCTTCAACTTAATCTTCATATTTCTCTTCTTTAATTCTCTTTCCGATATCTTGGGGTTATTTATCGAACAACATCAGCATACTACTCAAACTTCTTTTTTTTATGCTTCAATCATATCATCCATCCAACAAAGGACTGAGTGGCCTTGTCTATCTTAGTCCATGCTTTATTTTGAAGCTTTGAGGTTCTGAGATGTTTTTCCAGATGTAACTAGCCTCTCTTGTTGGCAAATAAAATTTTGATTGTGTATTCAACAGTCTTCGAGGTCCATTTCTTTGTTTCTGGCTGCCCTAAACTGTTTCTTGTTTGTTTAAAAAGATACGTTTCATTTATTCATACAAAACATGTACAATTATTCGTTTGCAAAATACTAAATAGATACTAACTCGTTTGTAACATTTTGTCTCAGTTTTCAGAAAAAGTTGAATTTATTGTAAAATGATTAATATATCCATATTTCCCAATCGAAGCCGCTTTTAAAATTTTGTAAATTGAGATCTATAATAAAAATTTCGGAAGTTATTTATTTGAAATGAAAAACATCATATCTTACTACTTAGAACTGCAATATAAATAGATAAATATATTAGCTTATCAGATAAAACCAATTGTATTTCAAGAATTTACCTAATCCTGTTCTATATTTTCTTGATTATAGTCTATAAAGAAGCCAATATAACCAAATAGCGAAAGTCAATGCAAATGCAATCTATTTTTTGTGGAAAAAAAATGATTTGCCATTGAAAAATTTTGAAAATGACATGTCGATACAGTAAAAGATCCAACAATTAAAGACTTTAACTAACTTCCCTCACTATATAGCTATCAGAAAATAAAACAAATAACAATATTATGATATTATTTTATATTTTCTTATATCATAATATTTAGATATTTCAAAACACTTGAAATTTCCTCATTAATACTTTTTTCGGGAAGTTGCCTAGAAGGCCTCTTCCTTATAAACCATTTATAGCATCTACTATCGTATTTATCAAGATGAAGTGGTTAGTTTATTTCTATTTAATTTATATTGAAATAAATATAAAACAATAAGCAGAACTAGAATACTACTACTCTTCAAGTACCACTGAATGGTGAATAGTTAATGGAAATGAGGCCTGCAAATAGTGGAATCAAATCACAATATGTAAACGACTATTTCAATGTAGGATTACAGGAAGCAGATTCAGTGCTGCCAGATTCTTTCAACCAATATGGATAATAGGGTCATTGTGCTAATTTGGAAGAAAGACGTAAAGACCTCATCAAATGTAGCCTAATCATCCTAATATTATAATCGATATAAAACTTCTTCAAAATTCGCAGCATTGTGGAGCCCTTTCTAACCCTGCGACGTACCAAACTGGCCGGTGATGTATCCCCGCTGGAACGAAGTTTGGACCTAAGATGTAGGGACCAAAGGAGGGTGGAGAAATGTGAAAGGTGCAAAGCACTGTCGTACGAATAGTGGAATCCAAATATCATATAAAAATTATTACATTACCAGCAGATTCTAAACAACACTTCAAATAAATATAGGTTGATTACATAAAACTACTTTTCCTATTATCCAAAATTTTTTTCTGGGAAATACTGAATGTTTATTGTAACCTAACCTGGGAACCTTCCTCCTTTATCCGGGCTTGAGGCCGGCAGCATTACTACTGAGCTACTCATTCCACAAAGCAACTATGCAGGCGGAGAGAGGAATAGTGAGGATTGCACGAGACAATTCACCATTGGGAAGAAGAAATATGCGAAGGCCACGAAAAACATGGAGTGATAATCTTACCATCAATTAGGCAATCTGCCTAAATGGAGTAGGAAGAAGAAGAAGAAGACATTTTTTAGTATACTAAGGAATTTTAACCCGTATATATTCATCAAATTACATATATAAAGATGATTTATTGATTTTAAATCCATATTTTTGTCAGATAATATTATGAAATTTAATCATTCATATCCTAAAACCATCTACTGAGTTTATCAAATATTGAATTAGTCTTAGTTTCATAAAAGTATGTCACATTGAAAGTCATTGAGAATGATGGATTAGTCGATAAAAAACGTTAATATCTGGTATTAATTAAGATGACTTCTTATCTTTCATTTTCATAATTACAGGACATAACTGAATTATTTTACTACTGATGCGAGTTGAGAGTCTGACGAACATCTAACCGGTTAACCATTATTTATCTCTATTTTCCTCGTTGTAAATTGAACCAGACCAATTTTTGCAAAGAATTTTGTAAAGATAGTTTATTGACCCCATTAATACACATAGTATAAAATATATATACAGGGTGATTGATTAGTGGGATAAAGTTCAGTGTCTATTGTCCTTTGAGACAACAATTTGAAAGTTTGAGAGATTATAGCCATCATTAGTTTACACATTTTTAAATTATTCACACTCTACACTATTACAGGATGTTCCAGAATGCTGTGATATATCAGCTTGACTTAGTTAGTTGGAAAGAAAATACAGATATTATACAGGAAACTAGTTTTTGATATCCTGCGTATAAATACAGTTTTGAAGAAAGGGGTGGTTTAGATTAGACTACAAATTGAGGTGAGCTCCAGTCTAGTTTATCAGTCTTCTCTGCAAAGTTAATATGAGTTATAGTGGTTATTGCAATGACGCAAGTGAAATAAACTATAGCGGTCAATTGAATGGAATTTTGGAAAAGTATGAAATGGCTACCAATAACGAAACACAGTACTTATTATAATTAATTTTATACAGATATGTGTCTTCAAAAACACGATAGATAGGCAACGTATAACAAGTTGCCTATCTAAAATCGCACAGATTTTATAAATCTACTTTTCCGACCAATTAAATCGGTCATGCTTTTTTTGGTGTAATCTACTGTCTTGACTATTTGTTCAATCCAGGAGTGTAGTAGTATGGTGGATTCAAGTTTAATTTAAAATCATGAATTGATACAGAAAATCTAATTATTCTTTATCAGCGACAAGGTCTGGGAAATGTTGTTCAAAAACGCACAGATAATTTACTCGTGTATAATTTTTCAGTCAGTATATGGCAAATGCGTTTTTTTGATATGCCAATGGCCTTTTCAATCTCTCTAACCTCAGAAACTAATATTTAATGACAGCTCAATATTTCTACTTTGTATTGGCCTTAGACAAAAATAAGAAAGATAATCACGATTTTCAATTATTCATAAAACTATCAATTGATTCTTTCTCTAAATGGTAAATTTAAACACATAATTATAGATGGAGCCGCTATAAACGGGTCGATCACTATTGAAATTTCATTGAATTATTCAAAAAAGTTTATACGCGGAGATCTTGAGCACAAGCTTAAAATCCATGATGGATACTGTTGTAAAAATTGTCAACTCTACGATGTCTAGCTATTAAATAACGAGACTGGTTACGAAAAAGGATTTTATTATAAAAATTATTCTACATTTGAATGCTCTCCTTCAATATACCCCCCTCCCTTCGCTAAACACCTTTCCATACGTTTTTTCTATTGATCGAAGCAGTGCTGGAAGTCGGAAGTCTTCTTTGGTGAGTGCCTTTAGGAGCTGTGTTGTTTTTTGCTTCACCGCTTTCATCGACTCAAATCGGGTCCCTTCAAAAGCAAATCTTTTTCTATTCTTTCAAGGAAATATGAGCAGACCCGTTGATGCAAGAGCTTTTGGCCAGGAATCAGATTTTTTGGCACCAACTTTGCACAGACTTTTGTCATGTATAATTATTCGTCTAAAATTTTTCTAACCGTCTCTTCATCGGCGTTTACAGCTTCGACAGGTATCCAGAGGCTCATTCGACGATATACACGCACAATTTGATTGATTTTGGTTACTGTTTCCGGAGTTGAAACAGTCACAGGGTGACCTGGGCGCTGGTCATCTTCAGTGCTCTCTCGGTCAATACTAAAGCGCTTACACCACTCTAAAACACGCGCCCATGGGCCTCTTGTAACAATTTATAGCATTCAGTTAGAGTTTTTTTCAATTTATCGAGAAATTTAGGATTGATACATTGCTCCTGTTTTTCGTCGCACATGGTTTTCGGCATGAGAAAAAAACACGTTCGTTTCAAACCGCTACTGCGCAAATACTATAATAGTGGCGGAAGCGTGTTTTGGGACGTGCATAAACAAGATATCTAGATACCCAACGCACTACTCGTTTTTCACCCCACCTGTCTAGGGCGTCCTATAGGCGTGTAGTATCGTTATTTAATAGCCAGACTTAGTATTGCTGATCGTTATTTATTTCTCACAGACTATTCAAATCATTTGTACCAGAAATATTTAGATATTTTATTACACAGCAGTATACGCTAGCTCAAGAAAAATGAGATCATTTACATTACAAAAGCTTTCCTGAAGTAGATAATAAAAGATTTATTGGTAATTTGACGTTCCTAACTGATGGTACAAATTATCTGAGTGAACTAAACTAAACCTAAAGTCACAAGAATCGGGTCCAACTGCTCTAGATTTGTATGATTCCGCGAAATCTTTTTGAATGGAGATATATGTATTTATTTGCGACTTCACCTCTCATACATATATGTACTGTTCAAATCCAAAGTGTAAATCAGACGAAATACTGAATTGTTATGCTAGTTTTTCAAATAAATTTATTTGCTTTGAAAAAGTCATTAACAAGAGTTTCAGCATTCAAATCGTCCTATATGTGTGAGACAGCTAACAGAAAACGGCTTTTGTAAGTAATATAAAAAGTAACTAGACGTGAATCAAAAATAGAAAAGAACAAGGATAGCAATGAATTTTTTTTTTAATTTTAAATATACAGTCTATGGTATATTTTTGATCAAAATTTTGTTCATCATTTTTTTATTATGTTATAACCTTATTACTTTTAACAATTTTACAATATTCTTTATTCGCATAAAAATTATAGTTTCCTATAATGACTCGTTGGCTTCATACAAAATTGTATATGGGCAGAAGATTCTTGATCTCTGGTCTATATCATCTGAAAATGTTTTGAAAACGTTGATTTCCATTCTGTATGCTCAACATTATATTTCTATTTTTCAAATATAAAAATACAAAAGTCATCAATATAAGTTGATCTCAAACGATTGCATGTCAAGTACTAACCGTAACCGCACTTGATAACAAAAGTTATGAAATAATAACATTTGACATTAATGAATTTATTTGACATTAGTGGGTTATTTATTTCCCGTTAAATGCGGCAGAAAATATCTTGTATTTACCAATATAAAATCGTATTGTCCAAATTTATCTTGTTTCACTAAAAGTTCAGTCACTATGACCTCAACAAGCATCAACGTAGGTTTGGGTGAATCTACAAGAAATTCAAGTAGAGTATTGAAACCACCGGGTGGTGCACAGACAAATATCTTTGGTAATACCGACAACGAAGCGAATACAACAAGAAAAGATGCTGCCGAAAATACACCAGCAAATACTGCCTCGTCACAGACAAATTCAGAGAAGACTCCCGAACTAAATAAAGAACCACCAACTCCTCAACGAAAAGGACGAATCCCTCCAGGTGGATATTCAACAAAACTTTGGTGAAGTTGAAAGACCATAAATACTTTGTAAAAACATGTTATTTATTCAATATATTTGATGATGACTTCCAATTCTAAGAGATATACTTTTGATATGGAATATTTCTATGATCTTATCTCCATTGCAGATCATTCTTTAAATTTACAAATTAATATTTTTCTGATTAAAAAAATACTAGTATAATTCATTCACACTGTTCTAAACACTGTTCTATATTTTACAAGTCGTAAAAGCTATATTCTCCGTAGTGATTTAGATTAAGTTGTAATTTCGAAAACCATTGGCGATATTCATACTGAACACACCAACCCTCAACCAACACGCACAATTATACTATCTGGCGTACTTTCCAATATCCAAGTTATCGTCTTCAGATACTGAAGGTAAACTGTACTTTGTCTCTCAGACAATATCTTGATTATAGAAACGCGCGTATTTATGAGTGTTGGTGTAGTGGTAGTGTGTGAATAGTGTGTTCAGTAAGTGGTTTAGGTTTGGAAGGTGTTTAGCTTCTGTTTCTGAGATGACAGTATGAGCTATCTTAAAATAATTTGAATTAAGCGCCATTAATAAAATTTTCCAGTATTTTATGGGTTAAAATAAATAACATTGTCGTAATCCACCTTAATTTAGGTATTCTTTGACCTGACCATAGCGGGTGCGTCATCTGTATTTATCGTAATTAAGTCTAGTTCCCGTTATCCAAAATATTGTGAATTGAATTCTGATGGTGTACCTTCTCTTCTTGTCATTACTTTGAATAGAGAATATGGATCCATGTGGCCTTGGTCGAACTTAGTGCCTAAAATAAAGTGTCGCCACCTTTGTGATCATACTGTCAGCTTTGACGGATAGACGCGACTACAAATCGCATCTTTCAAACGACAATTATTAAGTTTGATCTCATTCCTTCTAGTTTCTTATTAGGATTTTTTCAAGTCAACTACCATCTAGACAATAGCATCGTCCTCATTCGGTTTCCGTTGTCTCGGCATAATTTTTAAATCTTTATCAGAATCTTCAGATTTATCAGCAGAAACTGCATTATTTTGACGTTTCAATTTGTACTTTGACTTCTCCTGTTTTTGAGATAATTTTCTGTTTTAAGGATTTCCTGTAAGACAAGTTTCTTTTAACGACACGTTCTATCGCCTTCTTCTTAGTTTTATGATAACGAGGTAATCACAATGGATGCTTAGGGACTGGAGATATTTCGAAGGGTGAACAAACTTCTGGTTTGAATCTACGTCTTCTACGTTCTTCTTTGATAGTTTCATATATGGATTTCTTCATTTTTATATACTTTCAATCGCCCCATGAAGGACTTATCCAAAAGCTGCAGCTTGTACGTTTGGTGAGGAGGCAGATATAAAATCGATAACTTTGATATTGTGGCTGTTGATAGAGCGCCGTTGAGAATTAACAGAAGGGGGCTTTTTTCATTTGGTTTAGTGTACTGGATGAGGTGACAGAATCACTGGGTGAAAATAGAGGACTGTACCAAATCGGATGGGTGTGCAGCTTCTACGGACTCAGGAGAAGCTGCCCTTCATGAACTTAATAATTTCATATTTGTCTTAGGAAAAATAACCAAGGGAGGGATGAAGTTTCCGGTCGCACTCATTCAAAAAATAACTGTAATCAGAGCCTCTCTCTGTTGAAGTTAGTGAAGCAACTTGACATTTGACGACAACTCTTTCTTTACAAAAACCTACAAATCTAAATGATGTCCCCATTGACTTCCTTATTGACAATTTTGGATGTCGCTTCAAAAAATCAATCCAGGCTGCCTGCTAATCCAGATGTAGAAAATGGGTATTTGATTTTATTCCTTATGGCCAATTTATAAGCCAAGTGCTTCAGAATTAACATTGTGAGTCCGAAAATGTGTACTCCAGTTTTGAAATAAAATCAACTAGTAGCTTCTCTAGCTCTGGTCCTAAAGCAAAATTTATTCCATGCTTAGTTGCTACAGTCTTATCTGATGGAAATGTATTAATTTGACGAAAGAGTGTTGTACGAGGAACCCTATAGGTTTTGGATGTATTAAGATATCCCATTGTTTTTTCTTTCACTGCCTGGGTGGCCCTTGTATTGCTTCCGTTTATTCTACGAGATGGACGTTCATGGCGTCCTAAAGAAAATTTGGTATAAATATGGAATACTAATATTCCATATTACCAGCAATCCTTATCACCCTTATTTCAGATTAGACCTAGGCTATTATAACAAAAAACTAAACAAACGTTTCGTCATCGTAAACTTTGATTTACATACAGTGGCATAGTAAGAAAAGAATTTTATGATTTGGATATTGGGAGAATGCAATAAAAACGCCTTACAATCAAAATTGTTGTTAACAGTCGAAACGTTCACTATTATTCGTCAACTAATCAATCTAATCAATGATTTAATGGTGGATTTAATAAACTAGTGCCCCAAAGATGGATCGGAAGAAATGGTTCAGTACAGCATTTTGGAACACCCCGTAAGATTATTTATAATTTCAAAATATGAAGACTAATGATGACTATAATTCTTCATATTTTCAAATTGTTATATCAAAGATCAAAGGAGGCACTGAACTGTATCACACTAATCAATCACCTTGTATACAGGCAATTTTGGGTAATCAACAACATCTATTCTCAAAAGAAAACAACCAATGTTTTGTTTAAGTTAATCTCTTTTTTACTATGTTTATATTTTCAAAATGTTTAATACTTTATCAGGGTTACAAAACAAATATTGTTAGAAATTAAAGGAAAACTTACTAGTAGTTGAATTCCATGAAAAATTGTTATAATCTGGAGAGAATGAATATTATTTTTCTTTTGAAATTGAGGATTAGTTTGAGATGACGAGAATATAATAATATAAGATATAACAGGTAATTTCAAATAAAGGTGACATAAAATATGGGACATTTAACTCCGGTCGTTTATTTTTTTTCCCTCAGCTTGTTGCTTGATTGTTCCTATAAGACTATTGTACACACTGTTCACTGAAAAGCTGACACTTACATTTTGTCTGCGTAAATTAAAGTTCCTACCTAATGTCAATGTCATTATCAGTGATATATAATTCAGCTGACTTCAGTTGAAGTAAAAGTGTAACGCCTCTTCAGTTAACTGAAATTCAGAAAGCTACCATTATTGCCGAATTGGAAGATGGGTGGACTGAGAGTTTTGATAAATATGGTACAATGAAAATTTTTTTGTAAATACTTACCTGAAAACTTAATATTGGTAAACATGACAGTAATCGTAAAGTTATTTTACATAAATAAAAAATTGCAAAAATCTGCCCCAAGACTTTTATGCTATATTAATGAAGAGAAGTGTATTTATGTTTGGAGGTCGTAATGAAAAAAAAACACGAATATACAGAGCTAGCAAGGGAAGCTCTAAAATTATTAGTGTTATTCGCCACTTCATACTTGTGTGACTGACGTTTTCTGCAATGGTAGACTGGTAGACTGGTAGACATTAAGACTAAAAAGTGAAATAGACTGCTATGATTTGATTATTAACGTTTCAAAAATAACACCACGATTTGATAAACTTTTAAAACATAAACAAGCCCATTCTTCTCACTAAAATTGTGTTCCTTGCCTTTTCTTTCAGTTGGCGACTAAGGCTTCGCGACCCCCCTAGTTTTTATAAATGGTACCATGAATCTACGCAAATGAATTACTGGGCTTACAAAAATTTCTCTAAACACACACAAATAATCTCAAATTTAACGTAAGAGGACCGTATTTGTTTTTTATTATTCCTAATTTATTCCCAAGATATATTACCGTGAAATGTAAGGCTGTAATTGTGTTAAAGACATGTTCGGTGTATAGATTCACAAACAGCAGTCTTTTATTAATTTAAAGAGCAGCATACGAAAATTCTTTGTCTTCTTAAACTTTGTCGCTACATAACTGGCTTTTTTATCACAAGCGAACACTGAACTTACGTTACAAAAAATAGTGCTATGGAAGCTTCCATTTCAAGTGTTATAGCACAATTAGTAATGGAAGAAACTGTCCTTAGCAAACTTGATATAGATATTCCATTTTTTTTTCCAATATGTAGATGATTGCGTTACTGCCGTACCAAAGAATGGAATTGAAAAGATAAATGAAAAATTCAATTCTTTTCACAAAAAACTTAAATAAAAATAATTAAATCAATTTTCTTAATGTCACATTATATAAAATTAACAATAACATGAAAACAACCTGGTCGTCAAGATATTTGAACTTCAATTCAAGTCATCCTATGTCTCAAAAAAGATCAATGAAATAAGTTTCGCTGATAGATTTATCCAAGTATCAAATCCTGAATTTAGATGCTTAGCTATTCAAAAAGCAAAAACTGCATTGAAAGAAAATAATTATCCGGAAAAAATGATAAATAACATATTCAAGAAAATTATAAACAGATACTACAATCACTTAAAAAACAAAACAGAACCAAAACATAAAACATGTGTCCCGATGAGAATGGCTCTCGGCCTTATCTCGGGAACTGTTTATAGTACAGCTTCGGAAAAAAAAATTATAACAAAAGTGACCTCGAGAAAAACCTGGAAATTATTTACAGAGTTGTAGGTCCACCGCCAGAGGATGTAATTTAATACCAAAAATTATGAAATGAATAATTTACAAATTTGCCTAATTAAGATGCATTTAAACTATGATTATCGTATTCTTCGAGAAATTCAGCGTATATTTGATTCTACAAGTTTTAGTCTATCTCTCCAGTCCAGTTCTACTTAACCTATCTATACAAACTTTCTAGCTTAGCTCCTTTCTACCAATTTGAGAGTTATAATTTCGAAACAACCTAATGAGGCACTTGATATATAATATTACTTCTTTTGTTTTTTGGTATTTTAGATTTTAACTTAGTGAAATATTTGGATAATGTATTATGTCCTCTATGACTTATACTAATATCATATTTATCGAAATAATTCAATAATTGTTGGGGAAGTCCTTGTACATATAGTAAGGAAAAATGTTTTATGTTTTGATGTTTCGTTTCTGTTTTGTTTTCAAATTGATTGTAGAATCTGTTTATCCTTTTCCAAAAACTGATAAATAACATATTCAATCCAAAGATAAACAGATACTACAATTAATTTAAAAACAAAACAGAAACTAAACATCAAAACATAAAATATTCATCATCACCACATTTATATGTATAACTTAACGTTTCGCTCCTTCCTTGGGAGCATTTTCAATAGAATAATTATAGTTTATTTCAGAAATGTATAGAGTAATACAATCTCATTAGGTATGCATAGGGACCTAATCTTCCATTCCGTTGTTCTCCTTTTTGATTTTTTGTATCTCTTTATTGCTCTTACCATTTAGTTCCCCGATTACTTTCATTCCTCCGTCATTTAATATTCCTTGCCATAAATTTTATTACTTTCGCAGTATTGTCAAAGGTTCACCCATGACCTGCTCTCTACCTAGGATTTTTGCATACATATTATCAACTTTCCTATAAATTAAGTATTGAAAATACTTCCTAATTCGCCTCTGTATTTTATTTTAGAATTGTTTGGATTTGAAGTTGATATGTGGCTATTGTACATGTACCACATTATTTGTCTCTATATTTCTGGTTCTGAAATATTTCCAAATCACACTACAATAGAGATATCTAGCATTACATCTTATTTTTATACTTGCGTGTATAAATCAAGTCACGTTAACACTATTGAAAAATATGTTCATTCAAATATTCAATAGTTTCGTTAATAGATAAAATAATAAATCGGATACTTTTAAATCCTAACACATAACCGTAGTTAGTAAGTTATAAATTATACATTTTTTAAGCTTGAACAGAAACTTCGGGAGCTTTAACCCTTTCAATATTGTAGGGCATATTGTCCCAAATAATTTTTAATAATTACTGAAATAATTTAAATGCATAAAAATGCATTCGGATCTGGGATACTTATCTGTTATGTTTCTGTTTGCTGTCTCCTTATTTTCTATAAAATGATGTCAGTCTAGATGTTGCTAGCAAACAGTAGACACGTGTCACGCTTATTACTAATTAGTTTTATATATGCTATGCTCGGAATTGCCAAGAGAGCTATTTATAATTTTATTTTACTTATTAAGTGTTCAGTAATAGTTTTCATGAGCTTTTTATTTCCAAAAACAAAAATGGGTCTTATATGTCGCAATAGTGTTAATTATTGGGTTTGTAGCATGCCATTCGGCTTGTTGCGTTTTTCTTGGATATTTATTTGTTAACGTATCGTAGCATGGTAGTCACTCCGGATTTATTTCTTCTAACATTCAAATTCTTTGACATCTTTACCAGAAACATTAATCCAACTGTTGAAGTACAAAACAATCTGTAAATCCTCAACATAAAGATCCATACTAATATGTCTAGGGGAAAGCGCACAGTTAACTTAATTACGTTAAACAATATATGTATGTGCATATACAAAAAATTATTATTCATAATTATCTTATAGACATACGAACTTCAGCTTTAGTTAAAAACTAATGCCCAATGCACGAGTATATAACCATTTATAATACACTACATTTTATACGATATGCACATAACATGGAACACTCATTTGAACTGATTTTCACTGCCTCTCATGTTTTAATGTGCCTATAATAATATTTATGCGCTTACCCTTCAAAGTATGGTAAAATATTGATATTCAATGTATCCAAAAGTCGGATAGTAATAAGTAATGTGTGTTATTTTATTTTTTCATTCCGTATAACCATAAATCGTACATTACACAAGACCCAAAAAAGCCACAAAAATATGCCACATTGAAAAATAAAGCCATTATGTCCGATGCAGCGATAAATAACTTGTAGTACTATTTAGTATATGTTTACCTACCACACACTTTGTACTTTCGAATGGATAAACAACATAGTCGACCAGTTATACATATTTAAAGGAGAGCAATCATGACTAGTTCATCTGTATCTGTATATTTTACTTATAAACTTGACGTATTCGCAAAAATTTTTCTACTGACACTTCGAATACTATCGAAAATAACTGAACATTATCGGAGGCGATGAAAACATGTTCATAATGTGAGTTTTTCATTTATGATTTTGGAACGATGTACAAATGTATGCTATGTCATAACCAATCTTTACCAAGAACCAAAATACATTGATTGAGCAAATCAAAGTTCAGACAGTGATCATAATCTGCCTCTATTTAATTTGAGAAGATTGAACTTTCAATCACCTAAACCTAAATGGCCTTGTGGAAAAATAAGGAAAATACCATCCGAACATCAGAAAGAGGACATTTTTAAAACATTACTAAGGTTCAACCTGCATAATAGAACACTACGTTTGAGTCCGTTAAAGCTAGAAGAGTGAATGTTTTTCAAATTGTAGAAAAATAAGAAATTGAAAACGAATTGGTTCTAGTCCGGTTAAAGTATTGACAGACAGAACAATCTGGTACTGATGAGCATATTGTTAATCATACCCATAAATTAAGTATGAACAAAATTAAAAAGTATGTAATAGAACATAGTTATAGATAGTTATACAAAAAATGATTCCATCAAAGAAAAGCATAAAAAATACATGCTTACTCACCATTCAAGAGAGTTTCTTTGTCCTTTATTATCCTTTATTCAATATAGACGACAGGCTGAATAACAGATGTTAATATTCATCTTTTGATTGAGTGTGCTGAGTTCGAAGTAATGATCATATTTGGTAGTACCAGAAACCAAATTTTAAGTAAGCATCAAATATATAATCTGAAGTAAAAGGTATAATTTTGTATTTATTTGTGAAAAAATTTGAGAAACTTTTGGTACAGTTGGTATAGATTGGTAATCAATACGCGAGGTAAACAGTACAAATATGAAAGTTCTTGTATTAATATATAATAATATTTAACATGAACATTTCGAAAGTTTAAGACCATAGCGTATTTAATCTTAATCTTCTGTACCTGCTTCGCTATGTGACCATTGGACTTCTTATCACATTGTAATCTTGGTATTTTAAGTGGTTAGTGATTGTAATATTCTCTCTAAAGGTTCTAGAAATTCCAACTTTCACCTATATCAAACCAAATCTAAAATTGTCTATATAGCAAGAAAAATAATCGGTTTTGGAAAAGTTTACAATTGATGTTGCGTACTGTCATAATTTGGTAACCTCTAATCTTTTGTATTAATATCATTAATAAAATTATAATTAGCTATAAATATCAGTTGTGTCTCCCAATAATGATACTGAATGTTTTTTCAAACTCCACTGGTCTCCGTAATATTTCTCATTGTGTGAAAATAATAATAATTTATTAACATAATAATATGACCCTAATATGAATAGTGATACTAGACTTTATTATTTTAATACTCGCGTGTATAAATGAAGTCACGTTGAAATAATTGGAAAATATGTTCATTTAAACAATCAATAGTTTCATAAATAAAATGAATAATGAAACGCGAAACTAGTTAGTAAGTTATTAGTATAACTGTGGAAACAGACTGAATATGATTATTAAAAAAATTAAGAGAACTAAGTTACAGGATACATTTCTAATGAGAAGTATTCACAAAGTTGGTAGCATTGTGGGCTTGTACCCTTCCAAAACTGGCAATATATTCTTACAATCGATAATAATGATATGTGCGAATTTCTTTACTGTGATTTCAATCTATGAAATCATATCGGAAAATATAACTTCCTCAGAATACTATCATATTTTTGGATGGATTTATGCATGTTTACACTCTTTAATGTATATCAGTGTATTCTCATCATTATTACGAAACAGAAAAAAATGGAGGAAGTTCTTTCAACATTTTTCCAACTTAAAGAGAAACTTGGGGATCTTTTATACTTCGAGATATACTATTATATTGAAAAGTCTTTTTTGGATATTGCTGATATTCACAGGACTGGCAACTTATATACCTTTATTTGGAATAACTTCCACATCAGCCCTGCTTATGTGGATGATTATGTATATCATGATGGTGATTAATACTGCTTTTGTATTGGAAACTTCAACAATTGTGAAAAAGAGATTGATGAAATGCAACAGAAATTTACATACTGCATGTAGAATAAAAAATGATTTTGTGAAAAATTTGAAAGAAATTGAATTTACTTACACAAATATTTATTTTATCGTCGAATTTTTGAATAATATTTTTGGAGTTCAGATTCTAATGATTTTAATATTTGATTTTATCGAGACGCTTGCTGATATAAATTTTAATTTGACATTTGCATTTAATAGTGCAAGAATAACAATAAATTACCTCTATCTATTTTTGATATTTGTAAGTATTTATAAGCCATTCAATTCAATATTAATTGTGTACAGTAAGTTCTTTGTTTCGCTTCATAGATTGTTTGTAAAATAATTTTCAATATCGCAGCATTATTTTTGAGATACGTATACTCCTCAAACTCTAAACACGTACTTAAAATGGATGTAGTTTGTTAGTCCTAACATCAAATAAGGAATATTATGTCACAGAAAATACCCAATAGGAAGGTCGACCTGCATCTAAATTTCAGCACCACAAATTTAGTTCTTATCAATCGTGGCGCTAGTGGAATTTTACAAAATTCAAAGCTCAATATCAAATTATCACTTGTGTGGAAATCATTTTCTGAAAAGTGATTTTACTAGCTCAATTAGAAAAATTTTGACTTTCAAAGCTATCCCACCTATTCCTACCTATCTGCCTTCATTGTCTACTTCCATTTCTGACGATCACAGCCACGCCAATGTTAATGACCGTATAGTAAACCAAGAACATTCATATTCAGTGAAGTTCAGTAGATACTGATATGATCGTCGAAGAGCATGAAGTTGATAGTCCATGTATTTATGCAGCAAGTTTCCAGTTATGAATTGAAAAAAACCTCTAAAACGCGAACGATAAAAATGTTTAATACGATCCACTACCAGTCGAGATAACGAACGTCAAAGTTTGCTAAGTACTGACAGAATACTATAAGGAATTTTGAGTTCATGATTGATTCTTTAGGTTATTGAAACTGTCGCTTCCGCCACTGTTATGAATGACTATACTACTCACAAAATAAATTGAATTTTCAGTATAGAATCCATGAGAAAACACAATTGAAAATAGAATAGATTACTTCAGATATTTTTCAGCAACAGTATTTAATAAAATGAAAAAATGAATGTAGTTAGCGATAAATCAAAAATTCTCTATAAACATTTTCTTATTCATACTTATTTTACGGAAGTTAATCAGTGCTCTTTCACATCATACTTTTTTTAGGGTATGTGCGTCATGTTAGCCATTGCAGGAGACAATATAGAGAGAGCAGGATTGTACATTATCAAGAATTGCTACATTCTGCAAACTGAATTTGAAGAAATATCTAGAAAAGAATCATTACAAGATCTTTCCGTTTTTTTAGAAGACCTGCGACCCGCGCTAACTGTTGGAGGCTTCATTAATCTTAATAGAAATGTTATTCCTCTATTATTTTCGAGTATTTTATCTTATACTATCATAATGATACAATTGAAGTATCAATAAACTTATAAATAATAGCTTATAAACTGATTTTTCACTGGAATTATTTTCTCTATTCATAGTGTTTCAAACAATATACTGTTTATTAAATGATATTATGTTTTGTCGCTAGAATATTTTTGGTATTCACTTGTGAAGATGTTTGTTACTTTGTTGCGGTCTTTATCAATAGTGTTATTGAGCTCCAGAAAATTTATTGTGTAAGATTGTTTTGGTTTATATATTCTTCTGAATGTTTCCAATATAGTGGACATTGGGGTTGAGCTATTTATTATGAAACATATTCTGTCTATAATTACTTTTTGGTCCCTTTGATAGTGTATCTAACAGTGGCTCTGAAGCGTTTGAATTCGATTGAGTTCTGGTCTGTTTTACTACTTATGTATGTATGTACGGATTTGGGGTCTCGTATACACTGCGACTCGAAGGATCTACTGTGTCCCCTTTCTTGCAGCGATACTGATCCAGTATTTACAGCTGATCAATTAATCCCACTTCTTTCAAAAAGTCTAAAATGTGGGATGGCTTCAATTGTCAGAGATCTTCGTCTTCTATTTCATACGCTTCCAGGTATCGTGCTCTGGAGTTCCTTAGTATTTTACACTTCGAGAGAATGTTTGTCTTGTCTGCCCCCGCTTTAGCGAGTTTACCAGATATTTCATTTCCCTTCGCTTCGGTGTTTCCCGGAAACCATTGTAGGGTTATTAGTTTTTCCATTTTTCCATTCTTTTAATGTGTCTGTACCATTGTATTTTTTTTACTTTAATTGTATTTAGAGGAGATGGTCCGAATATGGGCCAGGCACCCAATATGGGTTCATCTCGAAGCTCCGTGTCGCTATCTGCCAGATCAGGCTTGAGTTTACATTTACATATTGTCAATACCTATTTTACCGTTTCCCGAAACCATCTTACATGCTTATATTAAGCTATTGTGATTGATGTGTTTTGATCGTTCCAATAACTCCTTAATCTAAGTTTAAATCCCTTATTTTCTATATTTCTCAATAATTTTTCGTGTTCACTTTTGCTGTTTGTCTTAGAGAGTATAGCGAATTGTAGTTCATGTAATATGAGACCCCTAAGTGTGTTAAATATGGACCAGGGCCCATATTCGGACCAAGGTATTATATGAACTTTTTTGCAGGTAGTAATCATGTCCTCGCCAGGAGGAGATCGAAAATTTGTCGAGAAAAACTTGAGAAAAAAATGAAACACTCAACATATGGAACAGGCTATTGATTCTGTCAATAATAGACAAATGGGCTTAAAAACTTTATCAAAAACGTTTAATGTGCCAAGAAGTTCATTGCAAAGGCTGGCAAAGAGAGTCAAAGCTAGTAACCTTCCTAGGCCGAAGCACAGTTCTTGAACGTGATGCAGAAAACGAGTTAGTCGACTATATTCTCAAAATGGGAGCACAGTTTTATGGTTTGACAAAAAAAATGTCACAATGTCAATTAGAAATAATATAAAGTATCTCTTTAAAAATGAAATTGCCGGTCGCATTTGGTTAGATGCTTTTTTAAACCGGCATAAGGAGCAATTGTCTATGCGTAGACCAACTGGCACCGATTTTTTAACCAGCTTGAGGCGCTGTATTGAAAACACAACTTTGGACCCCACAGAGTCTTTAACGTGGACGAAACAGGCCTTTCTGTCGTTCCAAGTAGATTGCCCAAAGTTATTGCAAGGAAAGGAAAACGCCAGGTGTTCTCGATAACATCGGCTGCGCGGGGTTCTTTAGTAACTGTAGTTGCAGCAATGAGTGCAGGAGGACAATTTGTTCCACCAATGTGGACATTTCACCTGTTCCACTGGTTAAGAAGCGAGTAACTACAAGGGGACGGAAGCCTGTCAAATCACAAGTTATAACTTCATCCCCTTATAAAACAAAATTAGAAATATCAATTGAAAAATTAAGCAAGGCGAAAAATGGAAAGAAAAGAGGAAATTAGTTGTAGTAGAATCCAGCAAAAGTCGAAAGAAGGCCATAAGAAGAATCAAGCTCAGAAGGGAATGGAGAACTGCACTAGCAGATGATGATCTTGACATAGACCAAATTGGACAGTGTATGTATGTATGTATCGACGGAACATGTGATGAACGCTGAATACAGCCAAGGGTTCCAGAAATTCCAACGTAGTGGTGGAGTAGCGACCTATATCAAAAATACAATCCAACTTATAACAAGAATTGAAGAAGTTGACCTTTTCTTTGGGTAACTTATACATTTCCCCAAATTATGAGCCTACAACAGAGGAGATTACTGATCTACAAAATTCAATTCCAGCTCGTCAGTTAGTAGTAGTAGATTTTAATGACCACAGTCACATCTGGGACTCTTTTCTAAACAAACAAATTTTGAGAAAAAATTCGAAAAACAGTTGGAAACCTAAAATGTCAAAAAAACTGGATATGGCATAAGAAAAGGTGATGACTCTGCTATCAATATGACAATATGTCATCCACCTCTCTAACAAAAACTAAATTGGGATGTATCAACGTATTTATACGATAGTGATAACTATCAGCAGATTGGAGCAAATTTCGAGAATTCTCTCAAGAAAACCTCCATGAAATAAATGAAAACGCAGACATCGATTAAGGAGTACACTTTTTTTACCAAACTAACAAATAGAAAAAGTTTAGCTTTCAGCAAAAACTTTACCTCAATAATAAACTGTAAAAGCAAGTGGGACCAAAGCACCATGCAAGAAATAAACAAAAATGCTATTAAATGGTATACGGATAAATCAAAAACAGTAGATGGAACTGCAATAAACAGGAGATTATCATTCTATCCGATAGTCAAGCAGCTATTAGAGCTCTAAGCTCCAACATCATAAAATCCAAACTTGTTTGGGATTGCCTAGAAAAATTAAACGAGGTAGGCAAGAAAAATTAAATTACCCTACAATTAATGAAATAGCTGATGAGCTCGACAAACCCTTCATGGGACCTCAACCCTTCTGTGCAGTCAGCTACAGAGCAATAGAAAAAGCACTGGAAAAGAAGGTTTATAGAGACAGACAAGGGCACTTTTGGGAAACTATAACCAGAGTAGATCTGCAGAATGTATCAACTTAAGTAAGAACAATCTACGAATACTAACAGGAGTTCTATCGGGGCACTGTCGCCTCAACAAACATCTTAAAACTCGCCTCAACAAACACATGGCCTAGTAGATAAAGCGGCGTGCAGGTTTTGTTGCACAGAGGAGGAAATCTTTATCCACATTCGAAGTGAAAAACACTAAGGAACTCCAGAGCATTATACCTGGGAGCGTATAGAATAGAAGACGAAGATCTCTGGCATTTGAAGCCATCCCACATTATAGATTTTTTGAAAGGAGTGGGATTAATTGATCAGCTGTAAACACTGGATCCCACAGTATCGCTGCAAGAAAGGGGGATACAATAGATCCTTTGGGCCGCAGTGTATACGAGACCCCAAATCCGTACATACATACATAAGAAGCAAAACAGTCCAGAACTCAATCGAATTCAAACGCTTCAGAGCCACTGTTAGATACACTATTAAAGAGGCCAAACAGTAATAGTGGAAAGAATATTTTTCATAATAAATAGTTCAACCCTCATGTCCACTATATTGGAAACATTCAAAAGAGTATATAAACCAAAACATTCCTACATAATAAATTTTCTGGAGCTCAATAACACTGTTTATAAAGACCGCAACAAAGTAACATCAACAATATTCAGAACACGAACAATTTAAACATCGCAATAACCATTGACAGACTCGAAAATTCATTAAAATACTCTAAAACACCTGCGCATGTCCTGGCAATATTCCTCTTATTTTTCTAAGAAATAACCAATATCACTTATGTGTAACGTGGGTAAAGTTCTTAAGAAAATAATTAACTATGGCATCTTGAATCATAAAAATTGATAATACCCGAACAGTGTGGCGAAAAATGGATACTCGTTAAATAATCTTATAGATCTAGAATCAGACATTATGAGGCTTTTGCAATAACTGCATCGTAATATTTTTTGATAATCTTACAACGTACGATATAGTCTGGAAATACTCAATAATAAAAACACTCTACGACTGATCAATACGATGCTACATATTTCTAATATATATTTCTACAATATATTTCTAAATTTCTAAAATAAAGTATCAAGTGCGAGTTGATGGAATATACTCCCAGTTGAAGACACAAGAAAATAGTATACCACAAGTGTCGAATCTCAGTACAACATTTTTTCTCATAGCGATAAATCCGATTAATGCAAATTGCAAATCACCAGTAAATTGCAGAGGAAAAAATATTATAACAACACATAGAAACATCGAAAAAACAATAGCCACAATATATCGACAACAAAACCGATATGTTTCTCAAGAAGAACTCAACATCAGCCCAAAACTTAGAATATATGGAAGAAGTAAATTTCCTGGGAATGATATTCGATTAAAAATAAACATAGAAAGCACATATTCTTATATTGAAGACAAATTGCGAACCTGCAATTAATTTACTCAGGTCACTAGCATTCAAAAAATGGGGTGCAGATTATTCAAGTTTACTACACATATACAAACAGTGATTAAATCTATATTTGAATACGGAGCGATCGTCCACAATTCTTCTAGAAAAACGATTCTACAGTTACTGGAAGTTATTCAGACCACTCCACATCTGTTTGGGTTTCCATCCTACAAGTCCCATACAAAGCTTTTAGGGAGAGACTGGAGAGCTAACACTACTTACTGAAGACAATATCTGAGCATCTCGTTACGCGGTTTCTGTATTATCGAATACAAGAAATACTGTCTGTAACGTCATATATGATCGTTTAAAAAAATTTCAAATTGCCCACCTCAATAAATTAGAAACATAATAAAACAAGAATTCCTAACAAACTTAAGCGAATACGACAACTTTTATGAAGTAGGTATACACAGACTCTTCAAAAAACCAAGATGAAACTGGAATCGCCTAGGTATTCGAAAACTTGTCAAAATCCTTTGTACTATCTCCTTCTGCATCTATCCACTCTGCTGCTGTTTGCCATCCTAGAAGCACGAAAAGCAAGCAAGAAAATTGGCTTTAAAAGTATAAGGTCCATATATAACAGATTAAAATTCAAGAAATGGCAAATCAGAACCAACACAAACCTTACGAAACTGTTAAAAATTATCACAACTATAACCCCAACAATATAGTAAGTAGAAGTGAACAAATGATCCTTTCTCGTATCACACACCACCTACTAGTGGGAAATCACAAACCAATGTGCCGGATATGCAATAGTAAGTTAACTGTGAAACACCCCTCAACTGTTTAAAATATGACAAGGAACGAAAAATGAATCAACTATCACATTCACTGGAGAAGCTACTTCAAGAAGACCCAAAGAAACTTATGATCTTCCTGAAAGACTGTAAACTATCTATTGAAATTTAGATTCTAATTCCGAATGTATTAATCTTCAATTACTCGCTAATAACCCTGCGTGGTTGATGCAAAAAAAATGATAACATCCAAATTTTATTCATAAAACCGTGGTGTTGTGTTCGGGAAGGCTTCTTATATTATAGGAACCGCTATGAACGGTTCCATGTGTGCCGGTAGAGAAAAAGGTGTGTTTTTAGCTGGTAGAAGATTATTGTAACTACAGCTCAATCGTCCGAGAAGCTCCAAACAACAAATTTTTTAACTGCTGTATTATTAGTAACAATTTTATTTTGTTGCCAGCTAGTAGTTCTAATTTATTGTTTCGTTTTGGAGTGATGTCAAAAAACTTGTATGTACATTGCTAATTTGGTATCTAAGGAACTAATCACAGTGACAATTTAAATAAACAATGTTGCATAAAATATTTCGAAACATTTTTTGGAAAAACGGTATTAGTTAGATTTTTCATGTGCAGAAAGCGGATTAGAAATCTGGGATTTTGCGCGGCTTCTTATGTTCAAATATTCTAGGATATACATATAGTTTTAATCCAGAAAACCTATAAAAAAGATCCTGTATATAACCATCGAAATTATATTATTTAATAGACAGTATATTATTTGAAATACTATGAATAGAGAAAATAATTCCAGTGAAAAATCAGTTTATAAGCTATTATTTATAAGTTTATTGATATTTCAATTGTATCATTATGATAGTATAAGATAAAATACTCGAAAATAATAAAGGAATAACATTTCTATTAAGATTAATGAAGCCTACAACAGTCAGCGCGGGTCGCAGGTCTTCTAGAAAAACGGAAAGATCTTGTAATGATTCCTTTTTGGATATTTCTTTAAATTCGGTTTGCAGAATGTAGCATTTCTTGATAATGCTCGATCCTGCTCTTTCTATATTATCTCCTGCAACGGCTAACATGACGCACATACCCTAAAAAATATATGATATGTATAAAGTATGTTATCGAAATAAAAATTTGTCGAATGCGTCGCCCATTTTTTGTGATCAATTTATTTATCACATTATGTTTTTTGATTATTTTTAGAGAGGCAATTTCTAGAAAGGCCTTTTTGTTTGTTCACGGCAAACTAAAACTTCCAGAAATCAAGGATATAGAATGTGCTTTTGGGTATATGAAGCAGTGCTCTAGCAGCCGTGAGTAGGTCAACTTGAGATGTTGTCGGAATAGTCGCAAGTGAACTAGGAAGTTTATTCAAATAAATTAGATTACCTTAGTTACGTGTGTACATAAATATTAGTGAATAAATTTGTGACTTAGTGTATAAGATTAGGTAAGTAAAATATACTAGTATGTATCAATTATATAATAAATTAATTTCCTATCCAAACCTAAATATCGAGAAATATTTATGCGATCACATACAAAATAATTCAGCATTCCATATCAAAATTATAAGGCTGCTTCGGTATTGACACCTTCCGACGCATCTAGTCAAGATACCCCAATGTTGGTTGTTTAATTATTAAATTATTCAGAAAATCACACATTATATATTTTTTTAAACTTGGATATCACCTTTTTTGTACAAATTCTCATAAGTTTTTACAAATCAACACTGATAATCACCTTTACTCGCTTAATAAACCATAAACTGAATCTTCATTTCTTTGTATAGCTGTAAGTGATAATAAGCATATACAAATTAATGTTTCAACTATTCCTCACGTCGGTTGAATGAAAAATTTATTTTTTTATTAAAATTTACGAATTGTTTTGATTGTTGTTCACTAGAAATTATATTAAAAAAAACTCAAGAATATTCGAATTTCCAGCATTATTAACCGTCAGACATACAAGTTTATTGTTTGCTATTATTGTAAAAAATATTTTTTTCATAGTCCGAAGAAAATTGATTGAATTAAATTAAAATAGTAATATGTATTTATGAAAAAAAAGGAAATAAAATTTCGTGCTCTATAATATTTGGGTGTATTTAATTTCACGAAAATCTAACACAATAAAATTTATAACAAGCGGATGTATAAAGAAAATGCTCCAAAACAAATTGGTGTTTATACTGAATACACTATTTACACCACCACTCACAATTACAACGTATGCCACCCGTTTGACTTACCTATTTCATACTAAATTTTTGCACCAATAAAACTTCCCCCGCGAAAATTAATTCCAGCGGGAAAGCCTCCTTGGCGAGAATGTTCACATCTATTTCTTATATAGATTATACAAACTATAGAGTGGGTTGTTAGTAATTGGCCCTCTGCCTCTATTTAAGCTACTCTTACATTTAGCAATTTCAATGCTTTGAAATGATTCAACAATCAATTATTGAAAACATTTTTTAACGACACCACAGCTAATTTCATATATACCACTCTTTTCCAAATTTTAAACCAACTCTGTTAAATATTCCTTCTATCCGCGTCGATTTAATATTTTCTTTCTCAGTCGCTATTTATTCCTTGAACATTAACAAATTTGATATGAAGTTAGCTGCAAATGGACAGAATCCAAGTTGTCGTTTAATAAACTTGATTATATATTTTATCAACGCTTGATTTAGAAAGTTTATTTCAATTTTTGCGGTGAATTATCAAACAAAACCTTTAAAACCCGAATAATTTGAAAAAAGTTGGGATAACGAAAGTCAGTCCATTAGATACTAACAGAATACCATAAGAAGATGTATAAAAATGAGAGTTATTCCCATCGAGGAATGAAACTATAGCTTGACAGCGGTACGGCATTTTGGTGGCGGAAGCTACAGTTTCAAGAATCAATCACGAACTCAAAATTCCTTATAGTATTCTGTCAGTACTTAGCAAACTTTGACGTTCGTTATTTCGACTTGTAATGGATCGTATTAAACATTTTTATGGTTCGCGTTTTGGAGGCTTTTTTTTAAAATCATATTTGAAAACTTGCTGCATAAATAAACAAATTTTCAAATAACTAGGAGGAAATGTAATTCAATATACTTCGCGTTATTAGCCAGGAAAGTAGTTGTTTTCTCCTTTGAGGAACGGCAAACCAACATTTCATATAATGAAATTTGAAATAATATGTGTAAATAGATATTATGTTTTGTATATATATAGAAGGTTGTAGAGACTTCTTTTGTACATAGAAAGAGCAAAAGTATTAAGCTTCTAGACATTCAGATGTTCTAATTTCACAAATCTTCTTCAATATATTTAACTGCTCTTTGTTATTCCTCAATCTGTTTTTCAATTTTGATGTTTTGACTGTTGTGTTCCGATGAACTTGATGCATTACCATTTCCATAGATGTTAAATTTTTCTTATTAGTTCCAGCTACAGTCAGAACACCCGATTTTTGGTTGTCAAAACTACTAATTTGATCTGTAGCTTGGAAACTTCAATGGCTCTTCTATAGGTAAATTGCCAGAGGCATGAAGACACGGACTATCAATTTGATGCTCTTCGACGATCCTATCAGTATCTACTGTACTTCACAGAATATGGATGTTCTTAGTTTACTATACGGTCATTAACATTGGCGTAACTGTGATCTTCAGAAATGGAAGTAGACAATGAAGGCAGATGAGAGGTAGGAATAGGTGGGATAGCTTTACGTCAAATGATTTCTAATGGAGCTTGTAAAATCAATTTTCAGAAAATGATTTCCACACAAGTGATAATTTGATGTTGAGCTTTAAATTTTATTAAATTCTTCCTATTTAGAATACACATCATGAAACCGTTTAGAAATTTAAAACAAATGATTATTTATTTGACAATTGATATTGACAGTAAGGACACATTTTTATCACACTAGCGCCACGATTGGTAAGAACTAAATTTGTGTTGCTGAAATTTATATGCAAGTCGACCTTCTTATTGGGTATTTTCTGTGACATAATATTCCTCATTTAATGTTACGACTAACAAAAAATACATCCATTTTAAGTACGTGTTTGGAATTTGAGGTGTATAATGCCGTAATTATGTCGCGATTTTGAAAATTATTTTATAAACAATCAATTAAGCAAAACGAAGAGCATACTGTATACAATTAATATTGAATTGAATGGTTTATAAATACTTACAAATATCAAACATAGATAGATGTAATTCAATGTTATTCTTGCACTCTCAGGAAATGTCAAATTAATATTTATATCAACAAGCGTCTCGATAAAATCCAATATTAGAATCATTAGAATCTGAACTCCAAAAATATGATTCAAAAATTCGACGATAAAATAAATATTTGTGTAAGTACATTCTATTTCTTTCAAATTTTTCAAGAAATCATTTTTTATTCTACATGCAGTATGTAAATTTCTATTGCATTTCATCAATCTCTTTACCACAATTGTTGAAGTTTCCAATACAAAAGCAGTATTAATCACCATCATGATATACATAATCATCCACATAAGAAGTGCTGATGTGGAAGCTTTTCCAAAATTAGGTATATAAGTTGTCAGTCCTGTGAATATGAACAATATCCAAAAAAGACTTTTCAATATAATAGTATATCTCGAAGTATAGAAGATCCCCAAGTTTCTCTTTAAGCTGGAAAAATGTTGAAAGAACTTCCTCCATTTTTTTCTGTTTCGTAATAATGATGAGAATAAACTGATATACATTAAAGAGTGCAAACCTGCATAAATCGATCCAATAATATGAAAGGATTCTGGAGCAGGTATATTTTCCAATATGACTTGATAGATTGAAATCACAGTAAAAAAATTCGCACATATCATTATTATTGATTGTAAGAATATACTGCCAGTTTTGGAAGGGTACAAGCCAACAATGCTACCAACTTTGTAAATACTTGTCAATAGAAATGTGTCCTCTAACTTGGTTCTCTTAATTTTTTCAATAATCATATTCAATCCGTTCCCACAGTTACGAGATACTAATAATACATAATAACTTACTAACTAGTTTCGCGTTGGAATTTGGAATTATTATATTCATTATTCATGAAACTATTGATTGTTTGAATGAACATATTTTTCAATTATCTCAACGTGACTTCATTTATACACGCGAGTATTAAAATAATAAAGTCTAGTATCACCAATATTGGGGCACATAACTCATATTTACAGCTAATAATAATTTTAGAATATGAATGCAAAAGATAATAGATTACCAAACTATAAAATTATGCAAACATCAATTATAAACTTCTCCAAAACCGATTATTTTTCATGCTATATAGACAATTTTAGATTTGGTTTGATATAGGTGAAAGTTGGAATTTCTAGAACCTTTAGAGAGAATATTACAATCACTAACCACCTAAAATACCAAAAGTACAATGTTATATAAAATCCAATGGTCACATAGCGAAGCAGGTACAGTTGATTAAAATTACATTCGCTAAGGTCAAGAAGCTTTCGAAATGTTCCACATAAATATTATTATATATTAATACAAGAACTTTCATATTTGTACTGTTTACCAATCTATACCAACTGCACCAAAAGTTACTCAAATTTTTCCACAAATAAATACAAAATTTTTTACGCGTCATTATACCTTTTCTTTCAAATTATATATTTAATGCTTACTTAAAATCTGGTTTCCGGTACTACCAAATACGATCATTACTTCGAACTCAGCACACTCAATCAAAAGATAAATATTAACATCTGTTATTCAGCCTGTCGTCTATATTGAATAAAGGATAATAAAGGACAAAGAAACTCTCTTGAATGGTGAGTAAGCATGTATTTTTTATGCTTTTCTTTGATGGAATCATTTTTTGTATAACTATCTCTTTATGTTCTATTACATACGATTTAATTTTGTTCATACTTAATTTATGGGTATGATTAACAATATGCTCATCAGTACCAGATTGTTCTGTCTTTCAATACTTTAACCGGACTAGAACCAATTCGTTTTCAATTTCTTATTTTTCTACAATTTGAAACACATTTACTCTTCTAGCTTTAACGGACTCAAACGTAGTTTTCTATTATGCAGATTGAACCTTAGTAATGTTTTAAAAATGTCCTCTTTCTGCTGTTCGGATGGAATTTTCCTGATTTTTCCACAAGACCATTTAGATTTAGTTGATTGAGAGTTTAATCTTCTCAATTTAAACAGAGGCAGATTATGATCACTGTCTGAACTTTGATTTGCTCAATCAATGTATTTTGGCTCTTGGTAAATATTGGTTATGACATAGCATACATCTGCACGTCCTTTCAAAATCTTAAATGAAAAACTCACATTATGAACATGTTTTTATCGCCTCCGATAATGTTCAGTCATTTTCAATGGTGTTAGTAGAAACATTTTTGCGAATACGTCAAGTTTATAGGTGAAATTTTTATTATTTATGTATTCGAAAGTATAAAGTATGTGGTGGGTAAACTCATACTAAATACGTACTACAAGTTATTCATCGCTGCAAATGACATAATGGTTTTATTTTTCAATGTGGCATATTTTTGTGGCTTTACGTTTACTTGTTTACCGAACAGTACTAAAATCCCAGATCTCAATATATTTGTATGCATTCAAATTATTTCAGAAATTATTAAATATATGTCTCTACGACAATATGTCCCTACACTATCGAAAGGGTTAAAGCTCCCAAAGTTTCTGTTTAAGCTTGAAAAATGTATTTTCTCCATTTTCTTTATTAAGAATTAATGAACAATAAACTGATATTCATGGAAGATTATAAACCTGACTGAAACCATGCAAAAATATGGTAGTATTCTGAAGTGGTTATATCCTGCATTATTGAATTATAAACTGCAATTCCAGCGAATGAATTATCATAGTATTATTGATTGTATAAATATATTGCCAGTTTTAGAAGGATATTAGTCAACAATGTAACCAAATTCGTTAATATTTTCCAATAAAAATGTACCTTGTCACATAGATTTTTCAAATCGATTGAAAATCATATTCAATCTGTTACCGCAGTTGAATTTATAACTTACCAACTACGGTTATGTATTAGGTTTTAAAACTATTCGATTTATTCTTTTATCTAATAATAAAACTATTAAATATTTGATTGAACATATTTTTCAATAGTATTAACGTGACTTGTTTCATACACGCAAGTATTACGAGTAAAATAAGATGAAATGCTAGTATCTTTATTGTAGTGTGAAGCCAGATATATTTGGAAATAATTCAGAACCATAAGACAAATAATATGGTACACGTACAACAGCCACATATAAACATCAAATCCAAACAATTCTAAGATTTAGAATTTATAGGAAAGTTAGTAAAATGTATGCCTAAATACTAGGTAGAGAGGTGAAAAGTCATGGGTGAACCTTTGACAATGGTGCGAAAGTAATAAAAATGAGAAATTTATGACAAGGACTATAAAAATGATGGAGGAATAGAAGTAATCGAAGAATTAAATATTGAGAACAATGGAGAGATACAAAAAATCAAAAAGGAGAACAACGGAATGAAATATGAGATTAATACACTGATCAGATAGGTAGGAATGATGGAGAAACAGAATAGAAAGAGAAATCTGATGACAACAGGAAGTAGACACGACAAATAACAAAATAAATAGAAGAAAGTGTGGGAAATACAAAAGCATTGAGTTTGAGAGTGTAGATAAGAAATTTCCAAAAACTAGGAAACAAAGTATATCTAATAGAAATTGATGGCTTTTCAGGTAAGATAGGAGCATTGAGAAACTAAAATGAATTGATATCATTATCAGATAGAATCCATTTAAATGAAGAACGATCTTGGAATTTGAAAACAAATCGGAGAAGGAGCTTAGGAGGGAAATAGAAAGGAAAATCTAGAAATTATGATTTATGGTATAGTGATATAGTAGTAATAGTAGCCTTTGATAAAAATAAATTGAAAATAAAACAAAGTTCTAAAATTTTTCTCTCAGAAGTCACAGGAACACAAAGTAGAAAAGAAAATGGGCATAGGTACATAAAATATTACATCATTAAATGAAAGAGAGGACAAAAATATGGTATGGGACGGAATGGGAAAAATGTACTTCTAGTGAGAAAAGATACGGACAACAAAAGTGAAAAAATCTACAATATCAGGATTGTGATGGGGGTAGAACAAGAATACAGTTTTAATACTCTAATGTTCATATACTTATTGGTAAGATGATCCATACCGCTAGAGATAGAAAAGCAATCAAAAATGTGGACGCGAACATCCATTAATGGATAAGCATTAAAAGAAGAAGAAGATATAAATAATACAAAATAACTATAAACTACAGATATATTAATAATAGCTGATACATTTGAGTGGATGGAAGAAGAATAAAAACAAGAAAGAAGACAGTAGAAGACCTGAGAGTATATAAGTTATCAAAAAAGGGAGCATGATTAATATTTAATAATGAAAGGACAAAGAACAGTTAAAGTGACTAACGATATCAGAACTAGTTCCAGAAAGGATAGAAAAACATCAATAGAGATAGCGAATAAAGTAAAAGAAGCCGATCAAATATACTTTTCTGCAAATGAAACGATATTCTGTGAAAAAAGGAATCGATAAAGACATAAAAATGAAGTGTGTATTGAACGCAGTACCTATACCTTATTATATGGAAGTGAAATCTGAGAACAAGAAGACACAGAGAAAGATAATGAGCAGGAATGAAACAATTAAGAAAAATAACAGAGAACGCTAGGATCAAAAAAATAAGTGAAGATAAGTTTAAGCTCAAATAAATAGAAAACAAAATATTTGGAAGATATTTAAACTTAAACGGATATATGGAGAAGAGAACATCAGAAAGACTGATAAAAAGTAACAGAAGAAGAAGAAAAGGAAAACTCAGGAAAACCTGGCTAGAATAAGTAGCACAGAAACAAGGAAGGCAGGAATAAGTACGTCCAATAAATGAAGTAGTGGAAAATGTATATAAGGGCACGAAGAGCTCTAAAGAAGAAGAAGAGAGTATCAGTTCAAATATAACAGCCAATAAAATAATGGAAAAACATATCAATGACAAATTTCTCACGAACCGAATATTTTTTATTTCTATGAATGAGTTCATTGTAGTATTTTCAAAAAATTACTCCTGTTATTTCTGGCACAACTAGACAGAACAGTTTAATGGTGACATTGTTTTGCACATTTACAACAGTTTTACTTTTAACAGCAGACTAGGCCTGGTTTAAGTCGCAAACTTTGATATCGATATTTGATAATTCGAGGTTTAGTTTATTTACTGAAAGTGATGAAGCTAATTGACTTCTTGCATCCAGGAGTTCTTGGTCTGTGAGATTTGTAGTTGTTGCCAAATACGCAAACAGAAACGGTTGACAATAATACTTGATTATTGAAAGAAGTGCTTCGTGAAGAACAAACAATACTTTCGGAGCTTGATGCATTTTCACTTTCTCATACAGGTTTGATAGGATAAGAAATATGTAATAGACTATTGTGATGGCTTTTACAAATTTTACAAGAACTTGAACGACATACGGGACGTAAACAGTTTATTTATACGGAGTGAGTTTTATTTATGGAACGCGCCTCAATTATCTCGGAAACGGCTTTTACGATTTTTGTGTACAAATTTATACAAGCATATATTGAAGTAAAATTTTATTATTGTTATAAATTTATGCATATTTCATATAATGTATTTCACCATAATTTCAGTCCCAGACAATGGATACATAATGCTCGGAAAACATATTAAAGTTAGTCCACTTCGGTGTTTCGTTGCCACGTTCCCATATATATATATATATATATATATATATATATATATATATATATATATATATATATATATATATATATATATATATATTATATTCAAATTATAAAGCATTGGAATATAATAAAATAAAGTCTATACTGTGGATTGTAGTGTTCAAATATGGTGGTAGCAAAATGCGAAAATATTGTGAGATTTGCATTACGAATCATCATCGACTAAAAGAGCGTATCTGTTCTATTATATCCCAATACTCCTATATGGACAGTAAGTAAGGAAAAAAACGTCCCTACGTTATGGTGCCGACAATCGTTGCTATTCTGTCATCATTAGTGGAACAGATGCCACTTATAGAGACTATAGAAGTATTACATATATGTTATACCTATGGAGGGTAGAGGTAAGAAGTACCATATCATTGGAAGCTTAGCTTAAAAACTGTCCACTTGTAGACGGTAAATTATAATTCAAAATTTGACCAGAATGGCGCTCCTGTCGGAGGAAATATCATGTGATCGTTCAGTTCAGTCTACCGTCCGTATTATTCGAATATGCTGTGTTAAAAAAAATTTAAATGACTAGTTAACCCAAGCAAATCTCGTCTCACGCCGAGAAAAAGACGGGAGAAGAAATTAAATAGCGGAAAATTAGATTGCAATAAATAAAAATTAACCCTGGTGCGACAGCGCAACAGGAAGATTGAAAATGACAAACACGTCTTTGTAGACAAGAAAATCAAGCAGAAAGGCAACTTCAAATAATAATAATAATAATAATTAAATGACTAGAGTCGTCACTTGATTTGAAATTTACACTCATGCGATAGTAGCGCCTCCCTAACGTAAAGAATTTGATGGACACTTTCTGGAGCACAGAGATGGTTCTCCTTACCTCTACCCTCCATAGTTAGACCAACCTCTGTGAAATATCATTTGTCTTTCTTCCCGATTCATCTGTTTTCAATAAAATTTTGGCGATTCATTCGGAATTATCGGTTACAATCAGAAGCAAATAGTCCATGAAATATTTCTAATAAATATATTCTCTAAGAATACATTCTAAGAAATTTCAATGATCTTTGGCATATAAGGAAGCCAGTTATTTCGCATTGGAATACAACCGAATTTAGAATCATGTATTTACTTGCATAAAGTTGTATTGGCTATGTTTGCCCATGTTGGCAACAATTCAACGACAGTTGATTGAAATGTCAAATAATTGTCTCAATCTTTTTTTGTTTACAATTTCAAATATAAATAATGTATAGTGAAGAGGAAAACGATAGTGTTTTCAACTTGATAACTAATCTTTGTGAAAAATTTCATAATGATCCAAGAGATATAAAATTAGCAAGAACAAGATGTTACGAAATATTATTAGAGAAAAGAGTTTCCGAATGCAAAAAAGGTTAGCTACGGAAATATCGAAGTTTTTCTTAAATTATATTATTTTATAGATTTTCAGGACCTAAAAGGAATGGCAGATCCTTATTGCAATTTTTTATCATGGGAATTTCAGCTTATTCATGAATATAATATGAAAAATCATGCACATGAGTTGAAAACAACTGTAGAAAATGTTCGGCAATGTTATAAAGACGTTCCAGATGATTTTAACAGAATACTTCAATTTTTAATGGCTCTAAGAAATGTGCCTACAAAAAATGAAAATATATTGGTAAGCAAAAACTTTATTTTCATCTATTTTCTGTTGATACATAATATTAAAATGTATTTTAAAAAAGTGTTTTCAAGATACATTTCACAGTTTAATTTGCTAGAATGAAGAAATGGTATATTGCTTACCGGTGTTGAAATATTATTTTGCCTTTGAGGCAATGAAGTAGATACATCTTCTAAAATAATTTTCTAACTTAATAATATACATCTACCACACAATAATTGCTAGAAATAAGTCTAGTCATAAATTAAGTTTTCTTTAGGGATGTAATATAAACAATTATAATTTTGTTTTGTTACTTTGTATGGATGCAGCTTTTTTCTACTTAATCAAGGAGACATAGTATCAAGGAAGATTTATTTATTAGTTTTGGTACATCAAATAATTTTTCATTCTGTAATATCTTAAGAATGCTTCTTTTACGTGGTTTTACTTGTGCCCAAACTATTAAATGTAGCATAATAACTAGACAAAAAATTGTTTATTGCTCTAGTGTAGTGTAAGAGTAGATTATTGCTTGTAGAAGATATTTATTTAATGTATTATTGACTATTTATCTATATTATAGTTACATATAATGTGGAACTTTCAAGATTTGCAGAACTTTATTCAGACTTGGCTCAGTTTTCATCTTCTTACTCCTTCAGCTTATTTACTAGCCTTCTCTATGTCTTACATTAAGTGACAAAGATATATCAATTTTAAAAATGTTCAGGAAATTAACTTGAAGTTTTGATATAAACTACAAACCAGGCTTATACTCCAGTGCATTTAGGGCTGTTTGTGGAACCAAGTTCCCTAAAGTTTATTATTATATTATAAATATTATAAATTATATATTATAAATCAATCAAAAGATTTACAGCCACTGACATGTAATGCTTGTAATATAGTTATAGTTCATTTTACTAAGTGTAATACTTACCCATGTGACGTTATTCACAGATTTCTGTCATAAATAAATTCTATAAAATTAACTGAACATTTGGGACTATAAGTCAATAGAGGAAACATATAATGACATTGTAATAGACTACATAATTTCGTTAATCATTTGGGATACATTTCATATCTATTATAATATTTTTAACAACAATTTCAGCATAATGTACAATGGCACTTCACAATTACAGGCATCTGGGGTAATTAAAATATATTACTTCTAAATTTAAGATATCTGGTATTTGTTGAGCATGTGCTATTATCCTTTCAAAGTAATATTTTGCCTTTCTACTGCAATTGACCAAAGGGTCAAAAAAATTCACTACATTCTCTTTTACATTTATATATTATACATTTCTATAAGTGAACTTCAAGAAATTTTTTTGATATTATAAAAAATACTAGCATCTCAATTTTTGTTTATAGGCTCCTTAATGAGTGTCCTTTGCAATAGTTAAAAATAATTACTACCACTACTAATTAAAATACATTATTTATTTGAGCACAGATGGTATATGAAAAATTTTGCGTTCAAATCCTTTGTTTTGGAGGTACATCAATCAGAATGGAGAAAATGCTTTTAAACTTATTTCTGCTTACTGGTTGACACAATCTACACTTTTTTCAGTTTCTCAGACTCTGTAATGTATTATTCACCATAGTTTCTTTTCACTTTTCTTTGTACTCTTTTCCATCTTGTTTTTGCATTATCAAACTTTCTTTAGGAATTCCATGGACCTTTTCTGTTAACGGGGGAGTTACAGAAACAAGTTCTTGCAATGGTGTAGTTGCCTTTCCTTTTATCTATAGCGCCGTTCGCTTCAGTAGAGATAACGGGATATCGCTGTCGCTAAAATCTAAATCAGAAAGTAGGTATTCCTCGTCGAATGTACTCACCATTCTCTTGTTTCTGTTTTTCACGACACATCGCCAACATCTACTTCCCTCTACATTCCAAAGGGACCCCTAGAAAATTTAAGACCGAAACAATCAAAAATATTATGATGACATACTCAATTATTGTCTATACAATTATCGCCATTATTGGTTTCCAAATTTTAAAATTATTCACAATCTTACAGGGTTGTATCATATCATAGTTATATTTTGATGATAATGAGACGCCCTATATTTTATTGAATATTTAGAATCACCTTGACTTCCCCATTACAATATTGTAGGGTTGTGATGTATTCTACGGGGTATTTGAGAAGTTATAGTCAATTTTTATGAAACTCGTAACTGCTGCTGCTAAAACATTAGAATAATAGTAACAATTCTGGAAAATTTTATATTTCGGTAATATTCATTGAATCTTAGAGGATTAATCAAAATACCAATACATTATTTTCTCGATTTTTTCTAATAAACCAACCTCTACAGTATCAAATTATATAGGAGAGTCAAGCTAATTCCAAATATACAATAAAATATTGAAAAACGTAAGTTGATACGTCACAGTCCTGTGAGATTGTAAATAATTTTCAAATTTTCGAATTGATATCTTGAAAGACAAAAGAGGCACTGAACTTTATCACACTAATCAATCACCCTGTATAAAATATAAGAAAATTATTTATTACAGGATTTATCGTCTTTGCCACCTATAAAAGATTTTGAAAATTTCAATAAAATGTTCCAACTACCATATTCGCTCAAGAAAGCTTTTAATACAAAGGAATCTTCTCAAACATGTGATACTATTCAGTATACAGATGCTTCAAATGATAATATAGTTATAAAAAACTCCACATTTAATGAGTTATTCAAAGATGAAGGGTATGAATCTCCGAGCAAAACTCCGGAAGATATTTGGGAACTGGCCTCAAAATTAAAGTACAGTACTAGAAGGACATGGGAAAGTTTCGGGTATCCAGAACCGGATAAAGAACCTCCATTTATGTCAGAGCTCGGAGCTCTATCTTCTCTTTGGGTTGAGAATTTGGAATCATTGTATATGTTCAGGCTATTTAAAGACGGTGCAGTATTTAATACTAGAACGATACCTCGGAAGGAGTTTATAAAAGATTTAAAATGCTTATTAGGTAAATTATGATCTACAATTTCATGCCAGTACTTAAATAAAGGTTTTCAGTTGGTTTGGCTTCAGAATCATTCGGTTTTGATGAACTCGGTCAGTTTTATTTAGTTCCCGGTATTAGTGTCGAAGCAATAACCCCAGAAGCATTAACACATTATTGCAAAGACTTAATTTTTACCGGTACTTGTTGTAAAGCATTAAATAAGTTGAGCACTCTAAATATCGAAACAGGAAAGTACAAATACCAAGGATACGTATATACAGTGAGTACTGTATAAAAAATATTATAAAAATCTAATTTGAACGTATTTTTTCAGGAATTTTGTGAAAGCGTTAATCGTTACTTAAAATTTTATCAAACGGCCGTTTGTAGCATACCGGATTCAGTTAAATTTTTGCAATTTCACGAAAAAACTTATCAACTCCGATTACAAGTAAATACTTTGGCGTCCGTATGTAAAATAGGACCATACACAGTTTCCGAAGAGACTGAAAATGGTGTAGCCTTATTAAATTACTTATATCACAAAGTGTTGAGCTTAAACAATGAGAAAGTAATTTACGTTCTTTATTCGATTTTGTATCCTTGTTGTCAAGTTTATTTTAGGTAAGTTAATTTTTTTATTATTAATTTTCCGGTCAAACCTCGATATAACGAAACTCATGGGACTGAACAAAAAATTCGTTATTTCGAATTTTGATTGGTGGAATTTCGCTATATAGAGGTTCAAAGGCAACGTTTGTCATTTTTGATCAATGTTTAACCTGCTGATTCTGCGTTATAAAATATATAGAATAAAATAAAACTCCCATACTATTTGTCAATACATATGTAGTACATTTTTCATTTTCAATCCTAAATTAAAGTTCAAAATTTTAAATTCATTGCATTTAAAATGTAGTATATAATTACTAACGACTTGTTAGAAGTCAAGAAAATGCTGACAACAATTGAAACAATGACCCATACAAAGCAATGAATGATTGTAAAAATTTCCAATCACATGTTTGAATTTTTCAGTCAGCATTTTAAGATTCGTTGGCTACTTTCAATTGGTTCACAGAAAAAAATAGTGATAGCAGTCGATTTTGAAGTTAGGTGCAATTCCAAATCTTTTGCGATACCCAATTTCATTTTCTTAGGATTGTTGTCAATGCATTCAATAATTTTTTATTTGACATCCAGCTTTATGTGCATAGTTCACTCTTATTTTTATCTTCCATATTTTTTGAACTTCACGCTATCCATAGTTTACGGCCACTGATACACGTAATGAACTAAAAACTAAACTTGACTTCTATGACCAAGCGTTGATGTCTGGATACGTGTTGACAAGATTTGACGTCTTTTGCTTACATTATATGGAAGAAAAGTCGCAGACACTTCAATAAACTAGCAGTTAAATTCGGTATCTTGAGGTTCTCATGAAAATTTCGTTAACTTTTTAGGGGGCCAGGTTTACACCCTTTGTTGTTATGGAATGAATGTCTCAGTATTCAGCAAATAGATTAAAAGGTCATCAATATGATAAAAATAATAAAATTGCATTAACTAATTATGAAATATTAGAAAAACGTACACTCAGAAATTCTTGAAACTGATTCGAATTCAAGATAAAGAGAATTTTTAGACCTAAGAATGACAAAGCTGTCAGTGATAAAAAACTGAACAATTAAATTAGAAATTTATAATTTTATTTTATAAATTTAACACAACTACGAATAATTTTATATATTGCAGCTACATATTTTTTAAATGTAACAACAAATGAAAAACTAATTTTTCTTTTTAAAACAGATTCTTATTTTATCTTTATTTTCATATTTATGTTGTAAGTGATCTATTGATTTATTGTTTTAAGCTTATTTTAAAAAGTACTTACAACTTTTTAGTTTCATTTGTGGTTTTTAACTTTTTTTAAACTATATTTATCTTTCGCAAGTTGTCATCCTTTGGAGCTTTATTAAAAAATTACGTGATAATTTAATTGTTTATTATTGTTATACTTGAGCTCACTTTTCATGGTCCCCCAGTCGTCGGCTATCGAAGTTCTGAATGCCGTACGACTTAATAATATTCCTTAATATTACTTAAAATTAATGTCAAGATCAATTAACTTTTGCAGATGAATTTTTTTTAATTTTTAATCTAAAAGACATTTAAACACAATGTAGAATTTATTGTATAGTTAATGACATTATAATTTTCAGTCGTTTTCTGAAACAATGGATTTTAGAAGGAACACTAAATGATCCTTATGGAGAATATTTCATAATAGCCAATCCAAAATATATTGTTTCGAGAGGAAGAACATACTGGACGAGAAGCTATGGTTTCAAGGAAGATATAATACCCGATTTTCTTGTTGATTTGAGATCGGATATTCTTTTATGTGGAAAATCAATGAATTTATTAAAGAATTGTGCTCATTCGGTGAGTATTTTATTTACTTGTAATGAGCTAAGGAAAGTCTGTTTTTCTTTATTAAGAGTCTCCATTACGCTGTAATTTAAAAGCAACGAATTTGTGAAATAAATTTATAAAAATTCAAAGTTTATCGCCCTTGGAAACATTTATTATCATTTCAAGAACGCATCAGTCATTTCGGGAACGAGCGATTATAACAGGAGTTAAATATCTTCAATTTTTCATTAATATTTTGTTGAAGATCGTATAACAAGACGCTTTCCGGAAATGACTTTTTCGGCATTTTTATTGATTTAATTTGAAATTCACCTCTTTATTACATTGTAGTAAAGAGAAAACAGGTTAGTTCTAGTATTTTATTCATTTTTTTTTTCTCAACAAAGTCAAGATTTAAGACATTAAATTGCTAGCAAACCCAATTCTGTATCTTGGTGATTTTGGGCAATATATATTTGCTTATCTAGAGAATAATAATTGTGTACACTACTGTAATACTGTGAATTTGCTATATATTTATAATAGCTGTAGATTTGACCTTGTATAACAATCAAATCGATTCCTTCCTGAGTAAGACAGCCGCTGTCACCAGTGACGAAACTGCATGAGGGTAATGAAGTTATCTGCTACTCTTTTAATAAAACGTGGTTTATTAGCCCGAGCGGAGGGGGAATCGTTAGGTGATTATTTTACTCCTTATGAAAATCCTGTGAGTCGGCAAGGCTTACAAACTCCTGAACGAGGTGCCCTCTTTGCTCAAGTATCGAAACAATAGATCTAACGATAATAATTATATTTCAACGATAAAAGAATATTTAAATAACAAAAGAGCCGTACGAATTGAGGAAAAAAACAGAGACAACCAAAAATATATATAAATCCAAAATCTACAAAATTATGTTTATCTTGTGCATTTACCAACATGCCATACCTTGTCTCAAATGTTAAGCCTAGTAAATGACAAGAACCGTCCAAAAAAACTAAATCGGCCTAACTCAAAAAAATAATATACTAAGCACTACGTTCACATTCGCCCGAAAAATATTTCCACTATTTTCAAGTTCTTGGCTTCGAAAATATCTGAATCTGGGAGCGATTCCACTAGAGGTCACTAAACGAATTCCCTTGCTGATCGGAAACTCTCTGTTTTATAGGATATCGTAATTTGTTTGAGAACAAATACCAAACTTTTTTTGCAGTTTTGCGGGTTCAATATTTACAATTGTTTCTACGCTTGAAAGAATTTTATAGTTAAAGGGCGTTCTAATATTAAATTATTGTTCCCCTTTATTCAATTAATCTTTTTATAGGTCCGGTTGGTGGTTGCACTTACCTTATCAATTGTAATAAAAATAAGAACGAATTAAAACATTGATTCAAGATACGTATGTTGCGTCTTTTTTTATTGTGGACTGTTTGCCATTCATATTTCTCACTTGTTGATTCCTTTGGATTTTGAGAAATTGATTATTTTTACTTTTATTTGCCGTAATTTTGAAAGGCGGTTGAATTTGGATTTTGTGTTGTACAAGTTTTTGTGACATTGATCGGTTAAAATTCATTTGTCATTATTTAGATTGATACCATATATGAGTTAATACATATTGAACTTAACCAGTATAATAACACATCGTTATGAAATGGAATACAATGTTAGAGAAATGAAAGAATGAAGATCTATCGCCGCCACATCTTTTCGAATAGAACACTAGTAACAATTGTGGAATTATTATTTCGTTAATATTTATTGAATGTGATATTATTTAAGTTATTTAAGTAGAGAATCGGTATCATACATCATATAAAGCACATTCTAATTTGAAAGTAACTACTATCAACTTTTTTCAAACTAGATATTTTTTCTAGAGTAAACTTCGTTTATATTTGATGGGTAAAAAACCACCTATAATATCATGTTGCGTAACTTTGGATCAGCTGTCAGCTCTACGTCAAAATACAATCAATTATTATTTGGATTTTTATGAGGAGTATGGATCGAGATTCAACATAGATGAAGTTTTGCTCAAAAATAATCAGGAACATCCTATTTTATTGGGTTTAATCGCCAAAAAGAGAGCAGTTACGCTGAAAAGATTAGAATGTGAGTATTACTCATCTAATGTGCTTACGTCTGTAATTCAACCCTTTTATCAATACCTTTTACATGTTTTTGTTTACATATCTTTTGTATTTAAGGACTAATTATTAAATATTTCGTCCCAACTTGCCCCATTCAATTATATTTAATACATTAAATCTTCAATAATACAATAAGTTTACCATTAGAAATGAGCTCCAAGGAGTCCTCTTGTGTCCAATGTATACTAAAAAAGTTACTCAATGTCGAAGGTCAAAATTTTACGTTCTTTGAATTTTGAAACAATAATTTTTAATATAAATAGATCAGACAAAATTTATGAGATTTGTCTAAAAGTTGAAAAAGTTTTGTTTAGGAGTAATGTTGAGTATAAGTTTGTCTACCGTGGTGTGAACAAATCTGATACCATATTTAAAGCGCTGCGTGAGCAACGCGATAAAAATCATATAATGAAAAGTCCTAGTAATTAGTCATTAATAAAAAGCAAAATTGTGATTATTATTGGTTTCGACAACAATGGTCAATGCAAAGAAAATCGAATCCGAAAAATGTTTATAACTCTTATGTACAATTTTTAGCTGTTTATTAAAATTTCACACTTTGATTACTCGAAAAACGTGATATGCCATATTACATTGATAAATACAAATATTTGAGGTGTATAATTTTAATATATATCTTAAAATTGTACATAATAATTGATAATAGAATCTCTGATTCGAGTTTTTTCATATGATTTTGCACACTAAGGGCTGTAGTAGTGAAAGTAGTTATTCTTTAATTTGGGATACTTTATGAACACACTATATTTCAAATATTTTTCTTCGTTTTCTTGTTTAAATTTATCACTTTTAGTTGAAAGGGAAAAAGTAATATTAGTAGAAAATGAGAAGAAGATGGAAGAAATGGCTTATTTACGTGAGCAGTATGACAGTGCTATGGAACAGAAACAAATAAGAATAGCTAGAGAAATTCAAGAAGAAATTGTTCAAATGGAAGATAATCTTAGAACAGAACTCAAAAGACAGAATCTTGTTAAAGAAGAAGCGTAAGTTATCGAAAATATGAGAAATAACAGATTTTTTTTAAAACGTGTTATAATATTTACTTAAATATAATTAAAAATGTTTACTTTTAGAAAAAAGCTAATCGATTTCTATACCAAACTGTGTGAATCGGCCGAGGAGAAAAAATACAAAATTGAAACACACATAAAATCGATTAAAAATATCACCATTGATAAATTTGAAGATCCCATAGTAAAAGACGTTTCCTTAACACCAATCACCATAGATAAATTTGAAGATCCCATAGTAAAAGATTCTTCCTTAACACAGGAAAATCTGACTAATAGTTCAACGGACAGTTTTTATTCTATTCCAGAAGAAGAAGGTACCAAAACAGGTCTGGAAACTATTAAAGAAAATACCAGAGATAACGAAGAAGAAAAAATTAAAGGTGCTCAAACTATCGAAATTGAAGATTGTTTGGATATCGTTAACGCTAATACGAAAACTGGAGATGACAATGCAAACATCGATACCATTTCACCTGCCATACAACAAGCCATAGAAAATTTTGAAATGGCCAGAAAAAATAAACTGAAAGTTATGACACAAGAGTTGGGTAGGTCTTAGTATCATCTACAGTATGATTTTTATTGATAAGAAAATTAGTATACTTTCATACAGGTACTTCCTCCTCTGTTTACTCGTACCCTCCAATAACTTTGTCTCAAAGTACCTCAGAGTACCCTCTACTTCTTAATTATATTGTTATTTCTCAAAATATTCGACTTTCCAAATTGGTATCACTATAGTTGGTCTACCAGTGCGTTGTCTAGAAAATGTGAAAATGCTTTTTCTGTCTGTTACTTCAATTATCCATATTTCAGCTCCATATCAAAAACATTGTTAATAGAAGTGGTATCATTGTGGTATTATTCATATTTTTATACCTTGGACATTCTGCACTTTCAGGCAGTCTAGCGTCTTCAGATATAGTTCCAACTTTTTTTTCAAGAATTGATTCATTCGATATATATATTGTCAACAAAGTCCCTAAATTCCTTTTTTCTCCACTGCTTCAACTATCCACATTTCAACTTCATTATGAATCAATGATTACATTAGACGAAGAGAAAGAAAAAAACTTATTAATAAAATTCCTAATACAGCTTATTTTTACGCGTGTAGATGGAAATACTACATCATTATTAGTTCTGAAACAACATTCGCAAGTGAAGTTTGTAAGGTCCCTTCACATTTTTACCCAGTCTTATTCTCTTAAGCTGTTATTGGATGTGTATGTTGTCAACTGAGTCTATGGGCGTGGCAAGAATTTAGTATCGGTGGAGGAGGGGTTTAAGAAAGTAAAAGGACTAGAAGTGCATGAAATAAATTGTAGTATACAGTGTGAGTCATGAGGAACATATTTCTGCTAAATGTAAAGTCCCTCAGGGAGGATATCTTACCCTAGAAGTGTCAACACCTCTTCTTTATTAATTTACAGGATGATTTTGTGAAATTGACCATAAATTCTAATTGGCTATAGTGTTTACACAGCATTTTTAAACTACAATGAATACAAAAGTTCTGTATCTCGTAAGACCATTTGTCGTAGTAGTATTACTATCTTCTGGATTAAGTCCAGCATCCTCAGGGGTATGCTTGTTAGCTGCGCTCTTAATGTGCGAGCACTATTCCAAAGATAGGCGAATCTGGGCTTTGGAGTAGAACTAGAAGCTGTTGCAGTGTATATAACTTCCTAGCCCTATAGAGGGCTCCAAGTTTTTGTGAACCTGCCTTGTCTATTTCGGACACGTGACTATACCAGGACATATTGCTTCCCATCTGAACACCTAACAAGCGAATGTAGGGTGATGTTGATATTTTATTTCGAGATAGCACCAAATCCTGAGCTGCAGTGCCAGTTTTCTTTGTAAATACAGCAGTTTGGGTCTTTGCTGCATTAAATGTTTCTAAGATGGTGGTGATATGTTGTTACCTACGGATTTGGCTGTTAGCAGAGTTTATTGAGGCGGTTTATTTGAACGCCAGTGTGCTATCGTCGGTGAAGCTGTAGATCGGCTTTGCAGTTTTTTTTAGTAGATCGTTGATGTAAAGGAGAAAGAGATTTGGTGACAAGATGCATCCCTGGCCAATACCAGCGTTGACCTCAAACCTTTCTGAGGTGTGTCCATCGATAGCGATCTGGATGGATCAGTTTTTGAGAAAGCTATTTATCCAGTCGATGAGTGAGGACGACAAACCTTACTATCTTAAATTTATTTATAAGTTTGGAATGCAGAATTCTGTCAAAATCCATCGATATGTCTACATATTTCTCTATAGCTTCAGTCCATACGTTGGTAACATAGGCCAGGAGATCCCCAGTTGATCCATGTTTTTGGAAGCCGTATTGATGGTCGCTGATGAAGTCAAGATTTGCTGGTTAACGACTTTCTCCATGACTTTGGCAATGGCTGGGACTAAGGCAATCGGACGGTTGTTGTTGAGAAACGTCATTTTTTTTATGAGATAGAGAAAGAAGTTTGTAAAGTGGATTTATTAGTCCAGCTGCGCAATTCTTCACTCTAATTTCTCTAAGGGTTGACTCATTTGATGTGTGATCAATATTTTTTTCTTATTTCAATTGTTTTCATTATCCACCACTAATCTATTATTTGTAATTTGCCTGTATTAGATTTCCAGCATTGTAGTAAAACGATTATTTTGTTTTTAGGACTTGAGTGTACAGAGGAAATTAAACTTCAACTTCCCACTACTATTGATGATACTCATCTAACTCAGGCACAAAAAAATAAACTGAGAGTATTAACTTCGGAATTTGGCATGGAAGTGGAACCGAACATTTTTAGAACTCGTATGTCAACTGCAGCTGCAATCAATAAAAATAAAGTCTTATCATCAGAAATTGGTACAGAAGTAACACCTGAAATAATTAAAACTCCAATGGTAACCGCAGCTACCTTAAACCGAAATAAAGTGATGGGTCTTAGTGACTGTTTCGACTATCATTTGGATAATGAGAATTTTTTAAATAAAAATGTCAGCAACGAAGAGAATGATAGAGTTTCCAGGAGCAACAGTAAAATCAACACTGTTAAGAAATCGAAGTCGCTATCTTTGAATTTAAATCAGGTAGTTATACAACTTTTCTTCACTTTGTGTTTAGTTGAAAGCAGTATTTTTAACGTACCTAATGTTTTAAAGGGAATTTCTGGAATCGTAGTTGATATTTATATTGAACACACTATTTCAGCTAACCTGAATACTCGATACGATAAAGATAAAGTTTGTGTGTCAATTATAGAATGGTGTCATTTATAACAATAAAATACTTTTGTATTGGATTCCGAATTTGCTATTATTCAAAATATGGTCGCTAGTCCGAGGATTGCGGATAGGAGGCACAATAATAAAAGTTCGATAAGTAGTCGAACTCAGTATATATATATATATATATATATATATATATATATATATATATATATATATATATATATATATATATATATATATAAGCCTATGTATCCATTGAAATGTGGATCAACGAAGAAATTCTGAGGAGAATAGTAAGCGAACCTGGATTGCTGGTCACATGAAGCGTAGGTAAACAGCATACCAGGGATATGTGATACGGCGCGAAAGGTACAATTTGCTTCAACACTTAATAGAAGAAAAGATAGAGAGAAGGAGGAGATTGGGCAGAAAGAAGGGTGTTTAACTTGATTTGTGAAAATTAAGGGAAAATATACTCTATGAAATATATCAGAATTTTTACTACAAATTTTGGTAATATGAAACTTCAAGTGAGAAGTTCGTATTAATTCTGTTATGTCATTAGCGTTGTTAGTATTGTTAAAAGAGGGTGTTACTGATACATGAAAAATTTCATACTCATACAATTGGAGTGATTTTAATGGGTTCGTATATGTATATTTCTGCAATATTATCTGTATTGTTGATAATGTCTACAGGGGCATAACCATTTTCTGCCCGAGGAATTCCGTCTATAATTATGCAATTGAATAATTTGGTTGGCGGTGGCGGTATGCTAACAATACCATTATGAATATCTAAAGGAATTTTTGCAGATTCGATAGAATTCGGTTTAATTCTAACGAAAAATAATAATTTTCTTTTACTTTCATAATGTGAAAGGGGAAGTTGAGCTTTAGTTGCTTTGAGGACTAAGTTTTTGAGATCTAGTTCGATACCTAGTTGTTTTAGAGTGTCATAACCGATAAGGCCATCGAAAAAATTATGAAATTTGAAAATACAATAATTTATCGTTGATTTTGTGTTGAATTCTGGAAATGCCGGAGTTTTGGCACAATAATCTTTGGTTTTTGTTTGAAATAAGGAGCAGATAGTGAAAGGCTCTTTAACAATATATTTTGAAAAAAAACTGCCATTTCGGGATTAAGAGTTTAAAAGGTGGATTCAAAATTTTAATATAGATTCAATGTAGTTCTAGATGATTGTTCGATTTGAGGCTATATCGTGGAAATTTTCTTGTTGATAGTGGAATTTTGGCAACCAGCGGTAACACGGTGGCTCAAGATTATACTTAGTCATCAAAAGTTGAAGCGAGTTGATCTGCAAACTGTAGTTGATTTAATCCACGTCGAAAGTCATAGAAAATCATCGCACGGAAATAATAGCGATTAAATTGTCGGCAATAATCCTGGGGGTTTGTGTTTGGATTTTAAACAGAAACTGAACAACTTTCAACTGTATATTTTATATTTCCATAATGACATTTAATGAGTTTTGGCTTTTGTAAGTGACACACTATCGTTGGCAGTCTCTCAAATATCTCATCCCAGTATAGATTATTGATGAAAATCGGTTTGGAGAACATGCTCCAATTATAAAAATCATATTCTTCCCATCTTTAACCTAATATTCTTTTAATATTTATTGAATCAGTTATTAACAACTTTCTAGATGAAATGTACAGGGTAACAGGAACTGTAAACAGTCGTTTATGTGATTAGTAGAATCGCACCATATCAATAGTTCAAACGCATTGTTAAATATTGTACATTGGATCAACCGGTCAAATTTCTATGATATGAGATACGGTAGATATGTGGCATCCGATATTTATACTGGTTGCGAATATCTAGATGGAAATATATACGATAGAACTTTTTAATTAAAGGTGTAATAGCCTTTTTGGCTTTTAGGTGTATATTCACCGCAAATATAACAAAATAAGTCGAGAGAGTTGATATATTAGCGTGATATTTTACACGATTCAGCTGTCAACTAAATTGCAAAGGTAACTTGGTGAAAATAATTGATTATGACTACTTATTATATTGAAACGATTACTTTTTGAGGCGCTACCAATAAACTGCACAAAAAATTTGGTTCTAATAACTTTGAGTGTTGTCTAGTGCTATCAATAATAGTTTCTAATTTCACAATAAAATAAAGTAATTTACCATTGAAAATAATGTAACTCTGTATATTCGAATTATTCTGTAGGAGAGTAGTTTGATTTTTTTAAAGGACTATAATCGTCATATATAAATATTCATTTTATACTGGTTATTATGTTGATTTCAATTTATAGAACGAAATATTTGCTAAAAAATATAAAGTATTTTATAGTAGACGTCGTCTATGAATTCAGATGAAAATTCAATGTCATTCTAGTTGTTAAGGACAGTTCATTTCTAGATTTTAAAACTACTGAACACGAATGTAATATTTAATTTTTCCTAAAACTCGGGTAACAAAATCTTCATTTAATTCGAAATTGTAGTAATTTCTTTAATGATATACATTTTTTTCCATATTTCAGTTTTCTAAAAAATCGATCAATTATGATACAGATCGACAGATCCCGATGTCTGTGGATTCTACACCATTAAGTGACGTACCCTATAGTCCATTAATAACACCAAGCACTGGAGTATTTCGTAGTTGTGATACTCCTCAAACCGACCTACATACATCTGAAACTCAACAAATCGAAGAGGGTTTTAATTTTATCCAAAAACATCATGAAGCGCAATCAGTGTTGCCTATTTATTTAAGTAAAAGTACAGATCGCATGCAAAAAAATGTGTTTTCAAAAAGGGTTGACAGAAAACAGGTATCCGGAGTTTTCACAAATTCGTTGCGGTTATTCTTACACGAATGTGTTCAAATACCACTTGTGACTCAAACTAAGTTAATAAATGGCGAATTATTAAGGTAAAATTTTCTACATTTATTCTTATTTACAAATAAATTCGTAATTGAACATTCACTATACGTAATTAAATATTATCAAATATTTACTAAATAATTTAGACTTTTAGTTTGTCTGGTTTATATGGAAGATTCCGATGAAATTTCCAGCAACCTTCTGAGTTGAAATCTCGTTATTATTGACAATTTATGATTTAATAATAAATTTGGAAAAATAATCAATAACATCACATGAATTAAATAGTTTGTTATACATGAACAAGAAACTTTACAATTTCACAAATAGATGGCGCTACAAAAAACGAAGAAGATTTCAACTGAAAGATGACGCTACTGATGTTAAAAAAATGAAAGAATTATATTAATAGCATTGGCTTTGAATTTTTATTGATCGTTGCAATGTATCAATCAAATTAATGATAATTTCATATATGAATTTTGTAGCTCAACGATTATAACAAAAGTGCGTTAACGGTCACGTTGTCGCCTTGATTGCGAGTTCAAGTGCAAATTTGCAATTTTCTCATTCTACGAAAGTTGCTATGTAAGTTTTGAGATAAATTAGAAAAAAACAAATATTTATAATTGGATATGGCATTAACCTTGCAGAAAAAAGTTGACCTCATAATTTATTTTTGATCTGCGGAAATAATAAGAAATCATTAGATACAAAACAAGATCTGTATGGCGGATGACCCATCAATTCGATGATTTCACTGTTTTTGTTTGAGCTGATTTGTGAGAATTCGAATTGTCGTGGAGAAGGATAATTCATTTTCTACCATTGGTTTCCCCGATTTTTTCAAACGCTTTTGGCAAATAATTGACCGTTATACGTTGCTTTAATGGAACGGTGCCGACATGCCCAGTTATTCCGAATAATCAGGCGACCATTTGCTGTGAAGTGCTACGTGCGCCAACAACTTTGTTTGATTTGGGTAAACTTGAAAGTCGATTGTTGTTTAGTTTTGGGTCGATCTTAAAGACGTCTTTTGAAGCTCCGCGATTGAAATTTTTCAGCATTTCTTTGTACCAATCGACACAATCTTTTTTTTAGCGATTGTCAAATTATACGGTATCCAACGCGAACAAATCTTTTTAACAACCAAACGTTCATGCAATATTGAATGTATGCGAGTGGAGCTAATGCCCAAGTATGCCTCAATCTTACGGTATGCCACATGACGATCTTGCAATATCAGTTTACGCACCCATTGATGTTTTCTGGCATAACAGCGGATTTTGAACTATCTTCACGAAATTCATCCTATAGCGAAATGCGACCATGATTAAATTCGGAAAACCAGCGATAAACGGTGACTCGAGATGGTGTTTCATCACCAAAAGTCGAAATGAGTTGATCAGTACACTGCTGTTGGTTTTATTCACATCTAAAGTCATAGAAAATGATCGCGATGTAATTCCATTTTTTTACCAAGATGAATGTTTTAAGTATCTGTGAACAACTTAAACTTCATGATGACAATGTCATATTTGACATATTTACGTCAGTCTTGGCATATATCAAAGCTTGAGTAGTAACCCTTATAGATGATTGAGGGGAAGGGAACAAATTTCTATTGTTCAGAAGCTAATTTTTTTTAGATACTTCATTGAAGATCTTGAATATTTGAAACATCTCTCAAGTTTAAGAGACTATTTTTTTCTTCACGACGGAGAATTCGGTAGGCATATCAACGATAATTTGTTTAAGAGACTTTACGAAGCTGATTCACCAGCACAGCTTATTAATTGTCGTGCGCTACAAGATTTAATTTTCGGTGCTTTGGACATGTCTAATAAAAATCAAAAATTTTCTTCTAATTTATCTTTTAAGATCAACAGTATGCCAAACTGCTTTGATTTGGGAAATCCAGATATTTTAGATTGTATATCACTAACTTACAAGGTATGTATAAATTTTTCTAATCAGTTTCGTCTCGGTAATGTACCATATATTTATATATGAATAATAATCACAATTTAATGCTACATATTGGTTGTCAATTTGAATAAGTACCACTATGAAATTTACAAACGTGCAATACCTTGTAACTTATTTTTATGATTAATAAATTGGTTAAAAGTGGTACACTATTTTTCTCCACTTTAGAAAAATATTCAGTCCAGCTTAATTTTTATATTTCTAATTATATGAATTAGAACTAAGTGTTTGCCAGCTAGATTTTGAGCGTTTTCGAAGTGGGATTGTGGAAAAATTAAATAATAAACTGTACTAAATCTAACATATTTTCGGGCTTTCGATTACTTATGTATTCATTGTCTGGGACTGAAATTATGGTCAAGTAAAATATAAAAATATATATAAAAGTATAACAATAATGAAAATGACTTACAATAATTAGTTCTGACTTCTTCCATATTTATCTTTTTTCTCCTTTTGATAAGCATTATTAATTTATTAAATGTTATTTTTCAAATTCAGTGTCGATTTAAGCATTCAGTATTTCGGCAAAAGTTTTTAGATAGAGAATTAATTTGCATTTTCTGTCAGTTCCGGCGGAGTTAATGCAAAATTTTCACCTTCCTCCATTTCTTGGATAAATTCAACACTAATCACCACCAAATTTCGTTGAAATTACCATGAAAACCATCTTACAGAAAATCATGCACTAATAAGGGTAATAAATATATGATTTTGAGTAATTTTGAAAACGTTAATAACGAATGTAAATACAGGTTTAGCTGAAATAATATATTATTCAATAACTAAAGATAGTAATCAAGTGAATGATTTTTGTACCATATATTCGAAGGAGTTATGGCCACTAGATGCGAATATACACAGGTATCTCCACAAGGCAGGCATAACTCGAACTACTTGAGTGTAATAGGGTTTACACTCTTGTGCTTTTTACATTGAAAAGAAAGAATAAAATCTTAGAAGTCTAACAAGTTTTCACCCGCTAAAAGTTTGGAAATCATTATCCAAGATTTATTATTACCACTAAGGTCGGGAAATAAATTCAAAAGTTACCAAAATAAACTCGAAAGATTTGGTATGGTTGAGGATATCTTCTCGTGGTCGTTTTTTAGCATACATTGGTCCTTCTGGATCCCTGTTATTATGCTGTTTTACCATGACTGTAGCAGGTGTGTCTGCCATTTTACTTCCATCCTCTCCAGTGTGTCCCGAAACTCATTTGATGGTAATTTTATTCGTTTTATCTAGTTCATTTAACTAGTCCATGAATGCCATGACCACCTGGGTCTTATGAAATTGGAGCTCTGAACTCTAATGACTACAACTCCAGATCTATCTGTCGTTATGGAACCACCTGAGTACTTTGATGATATCTCTGTTCTTTTCTAAACTAGATTTTTAATCTCGTTTACTCCCTCAATTTAGTTTTAAGGCAAATCCCAGACAATTAAAAATTTATTATGATTTAAATAAATGTTGACTCGATTATTTTTGTGTCCAAAAATTCCATAAAATTTAAATATAATTTTTTAGGTTAGTTGGCCTTTAAATATTTTACTACCTACAGATACTATAGCAAAATACGACGAAGTATTTAAATTTCTAATGAAACTAAATAGGGTATCTTGGGTTCTGAAGCAAATCTTTATGGTAAGTACAATTTAATATCGAATTTATTTTATCAAAATAATGTTGATAAGAACTTATAGAGTATGATTCTTCTTTACGTAGGAAAAGTGTATCTATTCTTAGTTGAAGAATTAGAAAAAGTTTCAAAGATTTTCGACAGCAAAAGTTTACGATGAGGAATCGAAAGGCCAGTAGTGTTAATAATTGATACAAAAATTTTTATTGTTTCAATGTCAACATCTCTACCCCAATATGACTATACTAGGTTTTCTCTCTCACCGCAGTTGTACTAATGTGGGTAGGGGGAAAGGTACCTCCAAAAGGGGGATTTTTACGGTAATATCTCTTAAAGGACTAGCAATATCGAAAACATGGTTATTATAAAAGTTTCAGAACATTAAATTTGAGACCGGTCGAACATTTTTCTGACCACTCGTTCCAATACTCTGCACATCAAAGTTGGATCAGTTTTCCATATTTTTCGGCGAAGTCGTTAAAGAGAAAGAAATCCTGCTTAGAATGGAACCAAAAGTGAACTTTTTGGACCAACCGTCATTTCTTATCATAATTATTATCAATGATGACAGTTCGTTTAATGCTATTACACATATTTTAAACATAATACTAGGGCAAAACTAGTGTTATTAAAATGGAATGGAATATGTAAAAATATAATATTGGAAAATGGTTTTATATAGATTGTGATTCGTTCAATTGATATAAAGATGAAGACGGCATAATAAAAAATACAATTCTTGTTATTTCATTATAAGAAAAATGGGGGAAAGTAAATGGAAAAATGGAAGGTTATTGGACCACTAGACTCCACAAAGTCTTTAATGACCTCTTCGGAGTCCTTCACCTCATATGTGTAGTCTAGGTCTTCTGGCTCGTCGAATCTCTTCAGGTTGGAGAGAGTTAGTGCAGGAGTTCCCCTTGTAGTTGGCTCAAATCACCGAGCACATAATCCCAACCTTCCGACACCCACAACCACCTTCACCCCCCTTGTTACATTTGAGAGTTGAACAGCGCTGTTGGTTTAATCCGCGTCATAGTCAAGTCATAAAAAATCGTCGCACTAAAATGTTCGCGATTTAATTCCGGTTTATGACCAAGATGAATGTTCCAAGAATCTGTAAACAACTCAAATAGCACTCGTATGACAGCACATTCTGAGTAAGTTCGAATTAAAAATGTCAAACTTTATGATGGCAATGCCAGATTTGACATATTCACCATGATAATCAATGTTGCCATATCTCAAAACTTAAGTAGCAACCATCGTATGCTATGAAGAATATTGTATTACATTCTTTGTTGTGTATTGTTATTGAATGCTATTGTTGAAATAAAATACCGTTCTCCCGTTATTTTGTCTGTTAACTAATAAACGTATTTTATCTAATTCCGCTAGCAATTGTGACACTCTAAGTCACTCCTTGACATTTGGAAACGTCACACTTTTCATAACCTTCATATATCAATTATGAAAAGTAGTTATGTAAAAACTTTACGTAACTGTTTAAGTTTCAAAGAATAATTTATTCACTAATGTAAAAACTGACAATTATATCATTATTTAAATTGGAAATTAACTCATTATTTTAACTCAATTGTATTTTAAGATTTATAAACATTGAAGCAACATTATAAAAGACACACTTATTTAAAGTAAGTCCATTTTCTGGATGAACATTCTCTTAAACTTCTTGTCTAATTTTAAAAATTCATTTGAAGCTGTGATATCTACATGTATGCCAGCGACTTGGCTCAGAATGTTTTCTGAAATTCTTCTCTTCGGCTACACTGTTGGATATCCATCATCCGTGTTGCTTTGTGTTCAGAATGTCCGCTCCTGAGTTTGCCAGGAGAGACGTTGATGAGCGTCTGAAACAATGTCCGGTGTATCCTTCAAAATTAGGTAGACCCAGGTACTGAGCAATCTTTTCTGGCAATTTTCCAATGGTATTGATGCCCACGGGTTGTATGCCACATTTTCCACTATAATATCACACAAAAAATCTGTCTGGATTTACAGCAGGAAATCTGACATTTCTTTACTTTTTGAGAAGGTCAACAAGATGGACACTAGCAATATTTCCAGCAGTGTACTTCTTGATATCGACATTTTTGCGCACATTGAGCTCAGATCTCAACATTGAATATGTAGTCCACAAAGTCAAGGCCTTTAATATTTTCAAAATAAGCAAGTACTTTTTCGTTAATGTTCTTTATATTTTCCAAATCGCACCCTTTTTGGAATGACAGGGCGTACCTACTTCTTGATTTATCAGGTATTAAAACTACCCACTGCAGCATTTGTTGACTCTCTTACTTCAAATGGAATGTCTTATTCGCTATCTGAAGACATTTCAAGTAATTACTTCTAATTTGTTTTGAAAAATCATTGTTTGTTTCCACAGCAACAAGACTTCTAACACCACTTGATTTCACGATAATGTTTTAATTGTAATTAAAGATTCTATTAAATATTATAAAAGCGCGGAATTAGATAAACATTGTACGTAAACACGTTATGAAAAGAGCGATATTGTTCAACTTGCGTAATATGCAAAACTCGCTGGCGCTCTTTTCATAACTATTATGTATTCTTGCATGTATTCAATTAATAGAAGGAATTTTATTATTTCCAATATTGTAGGAATTGAAGGTTCTTGCAAGAGAAACTGGTAAGAAAGAGATATATCTAATGGCCTCGCCGCAGTACAGAAAACTACATCAATGTCGACATATTATGACGCAATTCGTTCAAACTTTACAAAATTACGTTGTAGGCGAGGTATTACAATCAAGTTGGTCGGTTTTCGAGAAAAATTTATCGAGTGTTACCAGTTTAGATGAACTGTATCAAACGCACACTACGTACATAAAAAATATTTTATTTATGTAAGTTACGATTCAATTTCAAATTATTTTGCTATACGTTTGTATGTATTTTTCTCCGGGTGGAATGCAGTAGCCCAGCGAGGGAGAATTTAGCTATACGACTCTTGTTCCCTTCAGAGCGAATTCAACACCTCAGCGTTGAATGTGATCGTTGCTGCCCATGCAGTCTCTGTTGATAGCAAAGTCTCCAACATATTTCCAGCAGTTACTTCTATTCCTATTGCAGCTTGGCAGGTGTGACGATGCATGTTGAAACGCAGGTATATGGAGAATATGTGCTCCACACTTTCGTGGCTTCCTTTACATGTCGGGCACTCCCGAAAATACTTACACGCCTATACCTGTGAAAGAATTCTCTAAAGCATCCGTGTACTGTCTATAGGTCAAGTATTCACCTTACCGTGGGAGTGGCTGAGCCGGTTGTCCACCCGCGAAATAAGTCAGTGGGTCCATTCTCCCTTAGTCGATGCATGCCATAAAATTTGTTAACAACCTATGCTCTTTCTCCGCCCATATCTCCTAAACTCTCCTCCGCTCAGTGCAGGATATCATCTCTATCGCTAAAATACTATGTATGGAGACTTCACACCATCATTTACAACCGTAAAATTTTGAGCAGCTGAAATCAAAAACCGACCGTATCAATTTGACTGACGAGCAGCTTTCAAGACGACGAAGCTCACTTCGAACCAAAAGCGCATTTGATTGATTTTTTGCTTGACTATTTAGTTATTTCACTTCCGATGTGAACCAGGGCGTTTTATTGATGTGGTGTGTAAAATCAATTTTTATGTTGGTAATAACGTAAATATTCTTCTGTTATATCATCCTAGTGGTATTCCCGCTGGAAATTTTTTTATACATTGTCAATTATAATAGTTGATGATCAAAAAGTATAAATTTGGTTCAGTATAGTTCAGTTCTAAAAATGTGCCCCTGTATTTTTTCTCCTCACTTTTTACGCAAATTGAAAATTTTTATTTTAGTCAAATTCTAATTACTAAAATTCTTAGAAACCATTTTTCTGGAGGTGACTATAAATCTCATAATTTTAGGCCCTTTACGTATATTTTTTCATTTGTTTTTTTATAGTGTTAACCCACTGTTTTAATAAAATCCCTTTTTTCGAATACAGGCCAACAACTGAAAAATCTCAAAAAATAGAATAGTTCCACTAATGTAGCAATATATAAATTGAATTTAATCCAGAAAAAAATTTTGAAAACGTGAAAAAGTTATTCTTTTTTAATAATATATTATTAAGTTGCTATATTTAATTACAAACTCCGTATTATTATCATTAATATAGAAATTTTCATGCAGGTGTCTACTAACACAAAAAATGACAGCTCTCAAGAATATAATCCACAAGACGTTCATGGTAATTCTGAAATTTTTCGATTATCTACGATCAAGAAATTGGATTTGTCAAGATGGTGATTATGTTCATCCGAATTTCAATAAATTAAAGAGCATTTTCAACAATTTTCAGGAATTTGTGTTGTATATGTTTAAAGTTATAAGAAAAGTTGCTAAATCGGGTTATCAACCTCACTTACTTCAGTTATTAGAAATGTTGGACATCAATTATTATTTTACAGAATCTCTTAAAGTTAATACTGGTTAAATTCAATAAAATTGTTTATTAATTTTTACAAGTTGTATTCCTTTTCCCGTTCCTCATTTTAACCAAGTATATTTGTGAATAATTTTATTATTTGATATTCGAATAGACTCTTTATTACCACTAGAGTAATATTAATACCGTTGCACGCACGTTTCAATAACGAACTTATCGTCTTCAGATACCTTCAGTGACAAGCCTAACACACCTTTCGTCTGCTTGAGTATGACAATGTAACATTTCAAATTGACTGAAATTATTTCTCGAACGAATCAAGTTTGAAATTTCTGTTTTAGAATATTTCATAGTAATTACTTGAAGTTATGAAATTTTCAACTCGTTTGCTTTTAACACACAAATTTTCTTACTTATAATATTCTTTGAAGAGCCAATTTTCGAATTTCTGAAAAGTGTAGGAAGAATGAATTTCTGTTTATAATTTAAGCCAATACTCTATAGGTCGATGGTTTTGATTTAGGTCAAAGCATGTTGAAATGTTCACTTTCATAATGAAAAGTGCTATCTGATTAAGGTTTTCTGATGGTGTAGCCTTTTCAATATACAAGATGCGGTAGCTTAACTTTTTTTTGCATATTTTTATAAACACTAAGAATTATTCGTGGCCAACCAGGATTTGTGGACTTAAATTGTATTTCTATTGGTAAGTTGAATACTATTTTGTCACCATTATTATTGACATTAATCGTTTGGGAAAGTCCCGCTTCTAAACCATTCAAAATTTTCTAATCCGTAAAATAAATCACCGAAGGTGCAAAATCACTTTTTCAAAATTTATTCACTACTTTACAATTTCGACAATAAAATTTACGTTGTGGGTTAAAACGCACGGTCGTAGGAAAAAATGTTCGTCTGCACTCCGCCCTAGTGTACAGAAAAGTTTGGTAACCAAGGAAACTGTTCAATACAAACAATACATAATATTGTTGAAAAGATGTCTGATGGTACATTTTTACTTCATATTTCAGGACAATTAGAATGGATTGATCTTTTGGCACCAAGTAACACATCTTGGTATTGTAAATATGAATTTGTAGCAGGTACGGATTGGAAAATTTTGAATGGCTTAGAAGCAGGACTTTCCCAAACGGTTAATGTTAATAATAATGGTGATAAAATAATATTCAACTTACCAATAGAAATACAATTTAAGTCCACAAATCCTTATGGTTGGCCACAAATAATTCTTAGTGTTTATAAAAATATGCAATTAGCAGGATACGGAAGATGTCATGTACCGCTTAAAGCGGGTGTTCATAAGTTGGATGTACTCTTTGCTAAACCACAAGCGTCTTCGTTGTTGGGGTATGTTGCATCGTTTTTTGGTTATCAACCTGAATTACTGCAACCCAAAATGTTGGCTACTACTGCAGGAATTAATTTGTTACTCATGGAGTCAGCAGGACATGGGCAAATTTCTATAAATATTGTGACGCAGGGATTTCAAAACTTGGGTTATGATAGTGGAGTAGTCAAAGATTAATTCCTCGTTTTCATATTGGCATGATATTTTCTAATAAATTATTGTATATGTTTTTACAAAAAAATTTGATATGGATTACACCGCATTTTTTCTATTTGAAGTGTATAATTTTTACCTTACATCACAATTAAAAATTTTGACTTTTTTTTATCGGGTTTACTTTGTTAAACTCAAGCTTAGATTAAATAAAATAACGAAACTATTGGAATTTCATTTGGTTTGGGTTATAATATTAAACACTTTAGTACTTGTTAAACGTTTCATTTATTAAAATCAACTAAAATTCGAAAAAAATATTTATCGGGCCACAATTCAGCACCTTTACCCAAATTAACTATCTCAAACAACTGGCAATTTGAAGAATGCAATCATAAAACAGTACCTTATGAGAAGAAGACCAATTTCGGACAATAATCTCAAAGGGAATATTTTGAAAAGTGTTGTGATCTATCTTATTATTTACACCGCAAAAGTTTTTGAAAGCTATCACAAACCGTCTCTGAAGTAATAGTACAGTCATTATATACATTTGGAAATGTATATGAATCGAGATTGATGGATTTTTTATGTGATACGTGGGGAGGACATAAAAAGTTTCAAATTATCGACCAAAATTTTATTTCCTGCTATTTTCAAAAAACATTTTTTTAGTAATTGGATTTCTTTTGAGATAGTTTTTCATTCTTCTTTTGCGTTCAACAATTTAGGTCTCATATATTTTTCCACATTGTTCGTGGTTATTGAGATAAGGATGTGGGGACAAAAAATCCGCACATTTTTAGATAGCTTAGCAAGTGAAGTATGCTGAGAATTTATTAATTATTACTCGTAATTTGGGAGTTGTCAACTGTCCCAAGTATAAATATTACATCCCTGTTAGAAATTTATTATAACAATAAGTTTTCTGAACAAAATCAAGATGTTCGTAAGAATGGGAATAGCCAGACAAACAATTTACGATATCTGTCGATGCGTTCAAACGGGTATTTCAATTGATTTCAAGTGAAAGAAAGATATAATTAGGTAGAAAAGCAAAAAAAAACAAAAAAGGTTAGAGAAGCTCACGGAAAACTGGGAATGAGTTTGCAAAAATTGGGCGGACAATTCAAAATATGTAAGCAACCTTCTAAAGGAACCAAATAAAGTTCAAAAATCAAGAAAATTGGCACCCAAATATTCTGAGATGCAACAAATGGAAAAAAAATCAAAACTTAGAAGTCTTAATGACGAGATTTCACCCGCTAAAGGCCGTTTGATATAATGCAACACAACGTGCAATGCAATGAAAGATGTAATATTTCTTGCACGCATAAGGATCCAAAAGCGGGGCAGTGGCAAATATAATTAGTTCCAGTAAATCACTGACCAATTTTTTCTTGTTCATTTTGACTTAGCTTTGTTATTTTCAATTTTAAACTGGTCACAAAATATTAAATAAAATTTGACATTAGAAATTTGTTTACAATATTGATCTATGAAATATTTTGACTTTGGAAGAAATCGCATGCAAATTCATGTAAGTTCAAAATATTGTATAGATGAATATTGCACGTTGCTCGACATTATAAAGTCTCTTGCCATTGCATTATGACTGCCACTAACAAAAATTCCATTAGTAAAAGTAAACAAATTCCTCACCTTAATTTTTGTTTAATATTATTGTGACCAGTTTATATACTTCTAATAGACATTATATGAAACAGCCTGTAATATACAAAACAATATTGTCAACAAAAGGAGCTAAATCCCAAAAAAAATAGACACGTAAAATTGTTTTTATTTTCGATGATAAATATTCTATCATCTATAATAGAATATCAATTTTAATATTCTTATTTACAAAATTATTAGTTAAATTTTTTCATTATAATAATATAATATAATAATATACTATACCATCAGAGCATTACCCCTCTCATCTGTTAACATGGTTTTCTTTCAGATGAATTATATAATCTTGCAAAGATTCAACTTTTTGTTGAAGATTTCTAATTTTTCTCTGTAACTGTTTTATTTTTTCTGTTTTTCTTTTATCAGTTTGTTTAATTAAATCAAGGGTTCTTTTAGCTTTTTTGGGCGTCGAAAAATCTGTTGGTGATATTTCACTAACATAACGGGGGTCGAAAAATTTACGTTTTTGACATTGACTTGGAGACGTATTCTTGTCTGGAACTTAAAATAAATATATAATAGTATGAAATTTGTTTGTGAAATATTCATAGGATATGTCCTTTATTCTTACCATTATTTTCATCTTCAATTTTTATGAAATTACTTTCAATAAAATCTTTTTCATAGACACCAGAATTAATGCTCCTTTCTGACGTTTCAACTTTGAAATTTTCTAATGTACTGTTCAGCTGTGGTTTATTACTTGCATTAATATTGGTTGGATTTGGAATATAAATTGTAGGAACTGCATTACGTTTTATCGAAGATTTAACCATTCCAAAAATATTAGATTGACAAATATCTTCAGCTTTAAAATGTCTAGAACATATAGTAGTTCTTCTCACATCATCATTAATAGTTAGACCACAAGCATTGAGCCATTTTATACGTATGTCCAAATTTTTTGGAAACCTAAATTTGTAAAATTTTAAATATTGTTCTGAACTTAAAAAAGTTGTTAATTTACAAAAATGGATATAATTTGAGCTCACCTGTGCAATGAAATATTATCAGCTTGAGATGCTTTTCTATCACATAAATAACATGATTTCGCCATATGGTTATTGAAAATAAAGTACTGAGATGTTAAAACACCAAAAATTAAAGAACTTAGCACAATTTTTCCAAAATATTATTAATAATAAATACGTAAACCTAATTATAACCACAAAATTATTCTTACAATTATTTTCGGTCTATACATATTTTACAGAATTTTCAAGCACGCGCAGTATAGATAAAGTCTCTCGAACGAGAGAGAAAATGAATATTATCGACACCGTAACGTAGGACGTTTTTTCCTCATACCAACTGTTCATATATAGGAGTTTTACTATATATGTAATACATCTATATGGACAGTTTCTATAAGTGGAAGCTGTTTCGACTAAGGAAGAAAGAATGATAACTCTTTCTCTCTCCTCCTAGGTTTCAGCGCGGGTCTGCGCATTATCAAGCATGCGCAACCTGAACGAGGTATCCGGAACGAGAGAGAAAATAGTAATTGTTAGCACTTTAATAGAGGGACATTCCTTCCCATTTATACTGTCCATTTAAAAGTATTACATACATGCATTTTTCCCAAACCAACTGTCCATATAATAGTATTACATATATGTTTCTATATCATCATTTTGATACCATTAGAGGTACGTTCCACTAAGCGTTCACGGCGTCTGAAATACTCTTTTGGGCGTTCCAAATCGCGGCTACGATGTAAATCAGTTGAGCACTCTCCAAAAAAATTCAATAACTTACAAATTATAATATAACATCTTAAAGCTTTCACTTCATTTTTTCTGTTTTGCCATTCTCTAATATTTATCTCAAAGCTCAAAACACCTTGTAATCCATTCCACTTAGGTTTACAATCATAACGTTCTGGACTAAGTGGAACGTGAAAGATCATGGTCGTGATTGTAGTGAGTGCTTAGTGGAATGCACCCTAGGATAATTTCTGAAAGCATGTAGCAGAAAAGCTCATAAAGGCTAAAAAATCCATCACAATTTAAAAGTCTAGAGAAAAAATCTTGCAGCCCAAACCGCCATTTTATTTAAAGCTAACTCACTTCGTGTTAATTTACTTGAACTATTTTTCTTTAATTTTTTCGAAATTTAATATCTTGCCACTATTTCAATCCTATATTAAAAACAAACAGGTCAAGTCTTCAATCAATTTCTTTCATTGTCAAGTTTTTAGTGCCTACCGTAAAATTTTGTGTTACAGAATTACGGGGTTTGTGACGTAACCGACGATAATTTACACTTTTGTTAACATTTTGTACAGATTGACTTATATTTCATCAAATTATTCTTGTGATAAAGACTTTACATCAGATTAATATAGATCGTTCATGATCTAAATACAGAACCATAGCTTAAAATTTAATAAGCGATGGATTAAATATGTTAATAAGCGAGATGAGGGAGACTCGAAAAAATGTATAAGCTAACAACAGTTCGGAGAAAAACTAGTTGTTATTTTAGAAGTACCGATTTCACGCATAAAAATAAATTATAGTTAATTAGGTTCACTTTAGCTATTATCAGAAATAGGCCAAAAACTGGAAACCGGAATAATTAATTAATTTATGTTCATTTTGTAGCCCTGAATTAATTTCCGATTTGTCCGGGATTACTTGTTGGAACGAACCTAATGTCGACTGTCATGTTGAACAGTTTAACAGCTTGGAAATTGTAATTGGAAAGAAAAAGTTAAAAATTGTTTATATTTTAATTTTTTTTGTTTTAATTGCGAATTTTGAAGTTATGCTAAGTGTGACGCTTCTTTAATGAGTTTATTATAATAATTTAAGTATAGTCCAGTTCTAATTTGATTGTGTAGGTACTATAAAGAATTAAATATGAGTGAGGCAGTGTATGAAAGTGATTCTGTTTCTTATACAAATTTCCAATATGCAGAATACAATTTTGAAAATTCTACTTTAGAGTTAGCCAGAGCACAATGGCCTAATTACGATGATCAACATTACCTTAAAGGATGCAAATGGTCGCCAGATGGGACTTGTCTACTTACTGTAGTTAGGGGAGCTGGAATGCATGTCATGGAACTACCCAGTGATTTATATACAGGTGACAGTATTCCTAGCAGCCGACCCATTGTACCTTTAATTCCAGCAGTTAGTGTCCCTGAAGCAGGACTTATTTATGATTATTGTTGGTATCCTGGTATGAATAGTGGTAATCCAGCTACATGCTGGTAAGTAACATTATGTAACAAGAGTTCTTAAGCGAGAAATGTTTGACCCATTTTTAATTATAAAACAAATTTATATTTTCTAAACAGGGTAACAAATTTATTATTAAAAATATGTACTTAATTCTGAGTAATTTACATTAGTTTTTATGGCTTTGGATTTAAGTTTACATGGTTTCAAACTTAAATAGATAGCATTGCTATATTAGAAAGTGTAGTAGGTATAATTAGACTTTTAAGTGATTTAAGACCCTTAACTTCCTTAATTGCCACTGTAAGATATATTTTGATGTATTGTATATGGGTAATTCTACGATAAGAGTACAGAGAGAATACAGCTATGGAGAAAAGTTGCAGTTTTCCTATTGAACACTTATATTATGATTTTTGTCATATTTATGTATCTTTTCATGTAAGGGCAAGTCACTTTATGTATATTTTATTACTTTTTACAAGGCCAGGATAAATACATTGGACAGTGTAAAAACACCAATATTAGGTAGATTTTTATTTGGCCAAGGGAGAGAATTTGTGACAATAAAATTAACAAAATTAGTAATATTTATATACTTTAATTAAACATTGTACTAAACATAGAATCACACTAAAGATTTACCAATCACAGTAAACATCAACAGAATACTTATATTAATATTTCAGCTTTCACTGAATTTTAAAAAAAAAGTGTCTTTAGTGCCATTTCACAATACTATGAAATTTTCATGGCATTGTACCTACATCAAATAATGACATATTCTTTTATTAATACTAATTATATATATAAGCATCTTTTAAGTAATACAAATAATCAGACTTGCAATAAGTAGGATAATTTTCATATTACCGATACCTATGCCACATTTCACTACTACTACTACTATTTTACATATTTGGAATGGATCTCGGGTGGTATAAAATATATCTGAACTTGAAATAAACACCATTATTCTTGTATAATTAAGTTCTTTTTATTTTCGTTAAAAAAGGATATACTTTTTTAGTCTACTAATCTGGTCTAAGAAAATACACTTTAAAATAAAATCTTTTTATGTGTAGAGAACTGAATTGAAAATATTTAGTGGTATTTTACATGATAAAATATTGAAAACTGATTTTTTGTTCCAAAACTATAATATTATAGCTAAATTAATTCATTCAATAATCACTGCCTTGATTAATGAGTATTATTTAGGTCGAGCAAACAGACTTATAATGGGTACATTATACAACAGTCGTGAAAACAAATTTAACAAAATAGCACTCAAATCTAAGAATTTATAGTGATGTTATTTGCTACTTTTTTTAAGATTCCTTCACCACTATGGTTCATCAGCACCTTGCAGTATTATATTAGCTGCATACTATATACTAAGTTTTTATTACCTTACATTGATTGGATATTATTATACAGGGTGATTGATTAGTGTGGTTAAGTCAAGTGTCTCTATTATCCTCCAATTTGAAAATTTGAGCTACAATTTTTACAAGTACATAAATTAGTGATTTTTTAAATAATGCTCTCGATAAAGTTCATTAATGGTTAAGGTTGTTGCCAAATTTGTGAAATTAGTCGTGTATATTAGAAGATATTGATAATTCGGGAATGTTACTAATTGAATGATGTAAACAGGAGATTTGTAGTCACTGAAAAATATTGTTATGTATGTATGTTAAATTTTATCGAATGTACATAGGTCTTTGTCTACGCAGCAGCATAGGATCGCAACCTGCTTCATATCACAATGGAAAATTTATCAATCAGGTTGTGGATAAAACCAGTTTGATAGGTTTCCCTAAACAGTCGCTAATTTTCTTCAACTTGAAGATTCTAACTCATATACAGGTCATTTATTTTGAAAATCATCTGAGCTACACTTTTAGTTGAATCTGAGGGAGTTTGGATTACACTAAAAAAACGTGGCGGTTGGAAGTCAACAGCGGTCGCTCAAGTGTACGTTGATGAATCGGTAGCATACAGGACATAAATAGCTAATAAAATGTTTAGAACGTGTGGTAGTAGTGCTAAAATAACACCAGATTGGCGAACAAGTATATCAACGGGTGTTGTAAGGTCAGGAAGAAATATAATATAAGAAAATTCGACAGTTGTATGGAATAGTTTAAGGAACGCATTTATGCAATGCACATTCAGTAATTGTTCTCTTGATGTAAAGGAAATGTAACTTTATTGTATAATAAAATATTCTAAAATTGAATATCTATATTTGCTCATGCGTTTATACAATACCCGAGGAAAAAGACATTTTGTTACTTGTCAACAGATATAAAATGTCAATATTTTTGCCCATCACAGAAAATAGTTATTGTTTTCGAAACCAATATTCTGGAAGTGAAACAACTCAAAACAACGTTTTTAATCGCAATAGCTAATAAATTATTTTTCGATTATTTGTGAAAAATGATTTTTTTTCATTTAACAGTATGTTTTGAAACAATACAGAACAATTGTCAGAATTTCAATACCTTGAAAACGCGATGCCACATCAATTTTCTTTTTAAATTTTCTCTAAAAGTTTTATTCTCAGCCCTATGCTGTGTTGGAACAAAGAAGAACAAACCTAGAATAACCCGGACCAATAGAAAAAATTTCTGTAACTTCATAACATCAATAGATAAGAAAGCACAAACCTACCTTAATCCATTATTTATTAATGTTGGATTTTTTTCAATAAATCACTAAGCTCAATACAGGCTGTAGCAGTATCATACTGAGCGAAAGGTAAAATTTCAGCACTCTCAGTTTCGTTAAGCTTTTGGTTATATATTGATGTTGACTTAACAAGAATTGCTTTTAAATTATTTAATAATAATATTATATTCATTTCACAACACCTTTATTTGATTTGTAAAATAGTTATCAAAATATATTTCAAAAACATATTTTGCTACATATCCCAATGAAGTACGTGACATAAAAAAATGATGGATTGGCTTTACCTGGTAAGTGTTGACTACTAGGTTAAGTTCGTTTGTATAGACACACCTGGCATGGAACAAAAAAGGAACACATAAAAGAGCCGTCTGCTCCATTTCTAACCGGACACAGTCATCTAAGACGCCATATCCAAGCTATAGGTATCATAGAATATCCGAAATGCCGTAGGTGCAATGCGGAGGGAAAAACTGCAGACCAAGTCATTGGTGGGTGCCCAAGAATCATACGTTCGAGGGCACTCTTGGTACTTGATCAAGCATCTCCTCTTTAGTTATTATTTTTGTGACTCAACTACATTGTTGCTGGTTATTGTTATTAGTTACTATTTTTTGTTGTTTGGTGTTTATCGTTATTCGATCCAACTAAGTTGGAATTTCTGGAAACTTTGACGATATTCATACTGAATACACTGTTTACAATTACCCACCCACAATTACACTGTCTGACGCGCGTTTTGATAACCAAGTTATCGTCTTCAGAGACTGAAAGTAAACAGTTTACCTTCGCATCAGACAGTATAATTGTTAGTATTGGTGTAGTGGTGATGTAAAAAGTGTATTCATTTTTTCGATACAGTTTATCATTTTCGTTTATATATTTGAAAAATCAAATGAGCCAATTAAAATTTATCATCAATTTTACAAATCACCTTGTAAATTAAGGAAGAAGATTAGTTAACACTGTTTAGTAGCCTCATGATATCCTCCTCGAGGGACTTTACGTATGGTAGAAGTATGTAAGGTTCCTTGTGATCCATCCGGTATAACGCGTAATAAAAATGAGCGAACTGAAACTGAAATAAAAAAGAACAATAAATCCACAACTTTGAAATTTGTAAATATTCCATAAGTATTGAGTTTGAGCATTAACAGTTTTGTTGATGCTCATATCTTTATCTTCCTAATATACTAATGTTATTTTATAACAGATGTTATACAATTTGTAATGCTAATAACTATTGAGTTAACAACACGTTAATTCTGTTTTTAAAGTTTTTCCCAAAATATATTTCGAAAACACTATACTTACTACATATCTCAATGAAATTTGTGGTATGAAACTCTTCTATGGAAAATATAATTTAATTTCTGAATAATTTTCAGACTTGGTTTTTTCGTGGAGAATTTTCTTAATAGTGGTGTAGTAGGTACAAGCAATTCCTATTTTTTTCAAAAATTATTTATATAACTCTCTTTTAGTTGGTTATCTAGCGGCCATGGCGGTCCCATACATCTGTGGGATGCATTTACTGGCGATTTAAGATGCACTTACAGAGGCTATAACAACCAAGATGAATTGGAACCTGCTATGAGTGTTTCATTTTCTGCAGATGGCCAGAACATATTTTGTGGATATAAGAAAAACGTTAAAATATTCGCTACAGGCAGACCTGGTAGAGAATATGTTGAATACCCCGTACCTCACCAAGTGTCTTGTCTCGTAGCTAGTCAAGCACAACCTGGAGTAGTAGCTATAGGTAAGGAGTTTTTATAAGACTAATACAGACTGACATAATTTTTTTTAATTTAAATTCATCTACATTTTCGATATTCTTTTCAGGAACATGGAAGAATACAATTGATCTTGTATCTCAAAGTGATGGCTCATTTCGACATCTTTGCAAATTAAATGGCCACAAAGGGGGTATCACAACGATGACTTTCTCTCTTGATGGTTTCCGTTTATACAGTGGTGCTAGAAAAGACAAAGAAATTATCTGCTGGGATTTACGTGTAAGAAACTAAATAAATTATTATCATATATAAGATAACATTGTAGAAGTATTATTCAAACATTATTTATTTTTAGGTTCCAGGGAGACCAATGTTTTGTTTATATCGTGAAGTCAACACCAACCAGAAGATAAATATAGACCTAAGTGTAGATGGTAAATGGTTGGTATCTGGAGGGACAGATGGTAAGGTACAAGTGTGGAATGTGACTGAGCAAACTTATCCTTCAGTGCATATGCAAGTAAGTCTAAAAACGATTGTAATTTGTTTAATTAAGTGAATCAACATCCTTAAATTGTAACAAATGTGAAACTCATTAGAGAAGTTATTTCTGAAAATTCATTTTAATTAAGGGAAATGCCACTTTTGATTGAATATTTTTGGTATAAAAGAATCTATTTAATATTAAGGTTTCAATTAACTGGGCACAGGGTGAATGAATCAATAAAAATTTATTGCACCATAGCAGTGCAATTCGGTAGCAGAAAATTGGATAATTAGGAGGAAACGTGGGACAAGAATAAGTGCATTCCAAATGAAAAATCTAAGAAAAGTTACTAGATAAGAGCAACAAGAAAAAAATGAATAACAAACAGGTGATTTATAAGGACACATTATAAGAACAACAATCTAAGATTCACTAATAGAGCAGAAAACACCATTTAAGTTTAAGAACTGGAGGAGAAAAGAGTGAAAAAACAAAAGACAATACATATGAAGTGTCATCATACCGTCTTGATTAGTCTGCTATCCTCGATATCCAAAATGTTCAAAAGACTGCTTCTTAACAGAATATACTTTGATCTAGTAGCCTATCCGTGGATCCCCCACCTCAAATTTGGATTTCGACAACGCCCTCTCCACTATACAACAAAAAACAAAATAACTTGAGTCATCAATAGGGCAATTGAACAAAAATTTTATTGTACCTCTGTATTCATGAAAGTTAGCAAAGCGTTTGATAATATTTGTTATCCTAGATTGCTTTATAAAATTGAAGAAATTCTACTTCAGTATCTTGAAAGTTATACATATACTTCTAAAATAGACGTCTCAAAACTAAAGTAGGTAACAAAACCTCAGGTAATTCCCATAATGTCAGGAATCCTCAAGGGCAGTGCTCTGGAACCAGTACTGTATGTCTTTTTACAGCTGATTTCCCGGTGTCTGCAAAAACAATCATTGACCATTCCATAATGACACAGTAATACTGATACTAAAAACATTATTCACCCTACCATTACATCAATACTCACAATTACGCGCGTTTAAATGGCAAGTTATCTTCTACATAGACTGAAGGTAAACTAAAACCTAATAACTTGACCTACACTACCCGTCAAAAGTTTTTGCGTGATACATACATAAAATTGATATTTTAAAGAACATATACAGATCATCTAAACCCACCCTTCTAAAATAAAGGCCAGCTTCTCTCAATCTCCTTTTCGAAACAAAAGTACACAAAGGTATATCCTTGGATTTATTGATCTGAGTTGCTATCTTTGGGAAAGTATTTTGTTAATCACGTTTACTGATCACTACATTTTTATCACGTTTGTCTTTAATCGTTGTGTATTTCGAAGCTCCTGGTGGATGAATATTTTTTGACGTAGGTAGGTCAAAGTATTAGGTTTTAGTTTACTTCAGTCTCTTAAGATGATAACTTGATTATCGAAATGCGCATCAGACGTGTAATTGTAGATGTTGGTGTAGTTGTAGTGTAAAAAGTATTTAGTAATATCACCTACGGTTCAAGAAATTCCAATTTAACAGTAATACAAATGACGCTTGAAAATCCCAAACGGCATGAAACTCCACCAAACCCAACAATGGTGAGTAAAAAGTAGAATCAAGATAAATATTAGCTCAAAATGTAGATTATATAAGAAAGGAACTGTCTACTAACAAAACTAAACAACATGGAACTAGAAGACTTACGTAGAAGAAATAAATTGGTCTATATATCAAAGAGATAAACTGTGCGATCGCAAGAAGATCTAACTTATCTTTTAAAAACAAGATCCTACTGTACAAAACTATAATTGAATCAATATGGCTATACAAAATGGAAATATTGGGATGTACAAGCGAATCAAGTATAAATATAATATAACGAGCCAGTAAAAAATTCTATATATGTGTCCATGTCTTATTACAATCACTACTAGAACCAAACAACATTAGTAGACTACAAAAGAAATAACAGATTAACTTTATAGAAGGGTAGGTGACTATCACCCACAATAACCAATTCGAAATAAGCGGAAGTTCATAAGAAAACAATATTAATCCGAGGTAATTAGGGAAACTAAATCAATTCTTTCGCATCATGTCATAATTCTTCTAAATTTATAGATTTCGACGTCTTCTTTCCCTATTTTCACTTTGTCATCTCGTCTCGCCGACATATTGAGAAAATGTAGCCCGAAACCAGTTTTTTGATAACTCATTTTACAATGAAAATAGTTATATAATAAGTTAAACTAGAGAACATTTCATATAATTTATGTATTTCCCTTTATGTATTAACGAAAAATATTTCCTACGTGTTGGAATTCGCCTTGGCGTCGCCCACCCCTTCCTTTATATGGACATCTGCCGACAAAGCTCAAATACTCAGTACCAATTTATCGTTCTACAGTATCATTCGCATTTTTAAAATCAATCGAATAAAACTAACTGTTTCATTTGTGAAAATTCATTACATGGAAGTGAGGTGATTAAAATAAAGGAAAAAGGATAAAAGACGTTTCGTAAGTCAAGTTATCAAAGAAAGAATGACAAGGGCAAACTCTTGGAGGGACTGAAATCGATATTTACTCACGATGCGTGTCGAAAACGATACAACAATTAGAAATTAATCTCTGGATGGAAAACACAATTTCAAAACTTGCTAGAGCTCGTAATGATTTTTGGGGTCGAGCGATTACTGAGCGTCTCGAGCATGCTTATGATTTGGTTGATTTGGTCGATTCACAATATCACAATTCGTCATTGAAAAAAATGTAGCACGCACCTCCAACTGCAGAAATTAAAAAAAGAGGTCCGTGTGTAAACGAGATAGACACTGTAATGCAGTACATTTACTCTGTTCTGTTACATGCACAAATTGTAATAGTACCTGTTATAATTCGCATGTTCCACTACAAGATAGCGATTTGGAGGAAGATACAGAGCCTATTCTCGGGGAACAAAAGGACTGCAACAGCTGATGATTCCATCGTTAGTTACGTGGAAGAAATTTCTATTTATGTGATTTTGCTGAGTATCGAAGATGATGAACTTGCAAAACCTGGTCCATCAGAAATAGCGAAGCCTAGGATTATGGACTAAATTTTGTAATTGCATTAAAAGTGGATTAGGCCTATTGGGGATATCACAAAAAACGCGTCACTCACTCTACCTCATGGTGGTGTGAAAATGAATTATTTGTCTAAAACCAGTGGAATTTGCGGCGCTCGTACGCTAAAGCTATTCATTTTACAAAAAAAAAGGTTCTACATTGATTGTAGAAATTTTTCCGTTGTTTAATTTATTACATAACTTTCATCGTAAATTGAGTTGGCAAGGAGTTATTTCGCCATTTTCCCAATATGAGCAGCATAGAAAACAGGTGACAAAATTCGAAAAGAGCACGTTGAAATTTATGAAACCACTAATTTCCAAAACTCCCGGAAAACTTTCCAGATAGAACTACCAAATGACTGGACTATAATAAATAGTCCATGGAAATATAGAGGAAATGCCCTTAAATTTGGTGTTTTCTAACTATAAGTAAACTGAATTTACAAATATTTTTTTATATATTAACTATTAATGTTTTCCTAAAGTTTAAAATAAAATTGAAAGATATGTAAACTCTTTCCCAGTATAATGATAAAATATCGGTATCCGAGAAGCGTATTGTAACTTGAGTATCAGAACTCAAGTGGCAAATATAAAAAATAATGTTTGCCTCTGCTTCTTCGTAACCTGCACATCGTGCAGGTTACCTGCTCGTCAACAATGGCTCTTCATATTTATAATATTGCAGATAATTGACGACAATTGTTTTTGTTCCGAGCTATGGCGCCATTAAATTCAATTAGCGACTGTTTGAAATGTTTTATAATGCATTCTAAAAATTTGATGAACGTTTTTATCAGGTCCATTTATTTGAAAACGTTGTTCACTAACTCTAATTCTTGACGAATGCTCATCATCCTTTATAGATCCAACACAGTCTTGGAACTATTTACGGAAGATTTTTGTTAAATTTTACTGAATGGGCGCGCCTCTGATGGAATGCTTAATGTAAAAGCTATCATAAATAATTACGCAACACTTGTTTGGTGATTAATCTCTTTTGCATATGACTGATCTTACAACACACATTTTTTGTTTCGGTATACCAGAAATTCGGGATCCTATTTCTTTTGATGAGTTTCTCAAATCTTTCTTCATCTGTAAAATATTTTGTTGTTCCTAGCACTTTAATTGATATTGTTGATTTTGATTCGACTTTGATAGCACTCTTTGCCAAATTATTATCTTGCCGTATTTTCAAAGCATTCTACTTTTCTGCATTATATCAGCAGTGAAAATGTTTAGTTTCTTGCTCTTTTTAATGCAAAATAGACAAAATAGTTTTACTGACGCCATAGTATCCTTAAAATATTGCCGGAGTTCATTGTGTAAGAATGTCACGTTTCAGCTGATGTTGAGGAACTAACAATTTAAGCCAAAAAGCTCATATCTCGTCCGCATTGGAGGGAGACGGGCAATAATAGAATTTTGAACCGTTGTTACGGAAACTGTTTACGTTTAGACTATACGTATACAGGGTGTTACTAAAATCATGCGACAAAATTCAGGAGGTGATTGCTCGAATGAAATTAAAATGAGTCTTTCCTATAACAAAATTTCCTCAGCACACCCATTTGTTAGATATCACCTTTAAAAATTGGTGTTTAAAATTGATTTTTCTGAATTCTTCAAGGAGTTTAGTACCTTGTGCGATTTTATTTTGTATTTGTGTCAGTATTATTGTTCATGAAGCTAATAGTGACATTAGCTTGAACTAGAGGTTGATTGGGATGAATGTTTTATATATATTTTTCGGTAGCTTTCCACAATGCATATGTTGAAGGTTTTCTGCATTTTGCATTCTGCTTGCTGTGTTGTATCATTCTCCACATTTTACACATGTAAAATTTATTCCAGTGGCCCTAGAGTTGGTATTTTGAAAATTGTAATATGGTGTTTTATTAGTTTCTGGCTCTATTTCGACTATCTTGTTTTTGTATTGCTCTTATCTTGTAGACATCCTTGTAGTTTTCTACTAGCTTCACATCTACAAAAAGTATACTTATGGGGTTCTCTGGATTTCCTTTTTTACAGTATGGTGATGTTTTATAACTCTATAGGTTCGTTCTTCGGCTGTTTGGTGATTTTCCAATTTTTATTTATTTATTCTTTTTCTATTAACATCTGGTGTGTTACTATTTCTCTTGATTGTATTATTTGCCATTGATCTGAAATTTTATTCGTCTGTTACGTCTGATAGCTGTTTTTTTTTATTTTCCGGCCTATTATAACGTCTTCATGATTAGTTGTGCATTAACTAAGTTGGAACTTTTGGAAACGTTGTTGTAAACAAAAATTTATAATAACATAAATTTTTGTAAAATAATCTCGATCTTCGTACAACTTTTAAATTAATTGGTTGCAGAAAACTGTTAAAATATATATTAGTAAAATTTGATGCAGTTTGAAGTAGTTGTAATTTTTTTAAATAACAGCAAATGACGATTATAACAATGATAAGGGGTTAATGTTTTATAATAAATAACCTGATGCAGTCAGTCAACGCTTCGATCATGTAAATTCTAAATAAATTGTCACTGTTCTATATATAGGAGATAAATAAATTAGAAAGACGAAAATGATATTTGATATTATTTAAGATTTATTCATTTATTTTTAGCAACCAGATTAAATTTATTTATATTTAATAAACGTCAATATATTCACAACCTACAAAGTGTGCCTATTTTATCCAAGTTATGAGGGTTACTACCTAAGTTTTGAGATGGATAAATAAAAACACACATTTATAATTAGATATTGTTTTATTGTTTTCCAACCATTAAGATCTATACACTTTTGCTTATGTTTAAACTAATTGTCGAGCATTTTTTCCATTCCGACCTACAAAACATGTGATTTGAACACATCAACCGCTTCTTCAGATGCAGAAAAATGTTGACCTCGCAATTTATTTTTGATCTGCGGGAATAAGAAGAAATTATTGGGTGCCAAACAAAGACTGTGCGGCGTTTTTATTTGGACTGATGTGTGACAGCTCGCATTGTCGTGGTTGATATTGATTCGTCTTCTGCGATTGGTTTCTCTGATTTTTTCGAACACTTCTGGCCATTCCGAAAAATCAGCTGACCATTTCCTTCGAAGTGCTTCATGCGTGAACAACTTTTGTTGCTTAGTTTCGGATTCATAAGCATAGATACATGATTCGTCGCCTGGTACAATCTTTTAAACATCATATGAAGCACCGCGATTTAATTTTTCATGCATTTCTTTGCACCAATCGAGACGAGCTTTGATTAAAATTAAAATCAATTGGTGTTTGAGTGGATTTCATATACTTTGAATTTTTTACTACCAAGGAAATATAACGATTGGAATAAATGGAAATCCGAAAATGTGATATCGGTTGAGAATCATGGATGCGGCAGTACTGACCATAATTTATTAATTTTTGCCAATGTTACATTGTCGTGCTGCAAAATAACGTGTTTTTTATTGACAGTAGCCAGATAATTTACGATTAATCATTGGTCATTTAATCCAATTGTTCACAATAAAGATCTGCATTAACAGTTTGTCCAGGTATTTTCATTTAAAAATGAACAATTCCCTGTATTCTCCACACATAGAAGAGATGTAAATCCTGCTTCACATTACTTGATGCCCATTCATTTGAAAAGAGCCATTGCTTTTTGGAATATTATACAGGACCCATTTTTCGTCGCCAGTTAAAGTAATACGTTGTGTGTGATGAATCGATTTGCTTTGCTTTCTTCGGACAGATTACAAAGGAACCAAACACTTGCTTTGAAATATGCTGTAAATGTTCTAAAAAGATCGACAGGGGTTGGTTAAGGGTATGTGAGAGTTCCTCGGTTGTGTCATGAATTTGCCTCCATTCCTACTCTTATCATAGCGTTGCTTAATGTTGATCTTCTATTGATCGATAGGAGTCAGAGAGATCAGAAATACCAAGTATAAATCTATAGAACCATCATTGGCACTTACCAACGTCTAATACCTAATGTATTTGCTCGTTACTGTTGCGTTAACAAACAAAACCCCAAAAGCATGCAATGCTTTTCTGGTATTTGGCTGACCATTTCACTCCAAATAGCAAAAAACCTGTAATTCTCAATTATTTATGATAGAACCAGCCACAATAACTTCAAAGTTTCTCTGACACGACTTAGACTAACAATTAGCTGACAAGTAAATTCAAATATTGACGCACGCAGAAACATTACTTTCCGGTCCCTCTAATTTACTGATCTTTTATGGAGCTATTTCTTTGCCTCTTTTATCTCTTCAGTCATCAGTTTTTTAGGTATGTTCATTTCTTTGTCAAATACTTTCAATCATTCTGTTGTTGCTTTTTTATTTTTATTCTTTATTCCTGCCCAAAATTTTCTGTTATTTTTTTTGGGTTTGAGTTAATTTTTTTTATCATTTCTGCTCAAAATTCTTTATAATCTTTTGCTTTGCCTCTTCTTTGCTCTGCCAGAAATTTCTTCTACTGTTTCACTTACAATTGTCCCATTCTAATGTAACTTTCCTTCAAATCAAGAATTCCAAATTATTTTTTCTCATTTCTATTTCTTAATTTAAACCTTTTTATCTCATATTATTTTTATTTTTGTTTATTACTTCAAATTTACATTCAGCTGTTACCAATATGCGATTCGAACCTGTTGTCGCTTCATTTTCGTACGATGATTTCCTATGACGGTGAAAGTCGACCAAAAGCGGCTGTTGTACCAGAAAACATCGATGCTGTGCGTAAACTGATATTGCAAGATCGTCATACGACATACCAAGAAATTGAGGCATACTTGGGCATTAGTTCCACTCGCGATTTGTTCGCGCTGGATATTACATAATTCGACAATTGCTCAAAGAAAGCTCGTATCGATTGGTGCAATGATATGCTGAAAAAATTCCATCACGGTGCTTCAAAAGATGTCTATAAGATCGTAACAGGTGACGAATCTATACATATGATCCCGAAACGAAGCCACAATCAACTGTATGGGTCTTTGAAGACAGCCAAATCCAACAAAAGTTGTTGGATTTGTGTAGCAAATGGCCAGCTGATTTTTCGGATTAACTGGACATGTCGCCACCGTTTCCTTAGATCAACGTAAACTGGCCAGAAGTGTCCGAAAAAATCAGAGTAACCAATCGCAGAAGACATCAGTTCAAATAAAAACGTTTTCGCCGTACTGACCTTTGGTACCTAATGATTTCTCATTCCCACTGATCAAAAATAAATTGCGAGATCACCTGATCACGAGATTTTACACCTGATTAAGGTTGATGTGGTAAAATCACATGTTTTGGAGGGATGTAAAACTGTGTTGATCCTGATGAAGAATACTTTGAAAAATAATAGAGACAAATCCAATTATAAATATTTGTTTTTATTTGTCTATCTCAAAACTTAAGTAGCAACCCTCTTACTGTGTAGTCTATTCCTTATTGTACTGCCTATTATTCCGATCATGTCATTTGTATCGTTCTTCATTTCTTTCCATTCATTCATCTAGTCTATTTTGGAGATTTGATTAAATTCCTATCACTTCTTTTTCTGGTCATGATTTTATATTCAACTATTCTTCTCAATTAATTTCATTACTATAGCTACAATTCTCAAATTGACTGTTTTTATTGTACGAAATAAATAATAGATGTCCGTTGTTAGAAAAAAAAAAAACAGAATGGCTATGTCTAGTTTTATTTGATCGAAGAGTTGATGTAAATATTTTTTGTAATATGTAAGCAATATTTACAGGCTGTATTATTGTCACCGTTTCCTCTAACCAAGGATTTACATCCAGGATAATTCGTTTTTGTTTGTTGCTTCTTAAACAAAAATCACTTTTATCTGTAAACATAAGTATGCCAGAGGAGTACCTACTGATATTTTTTCTCGATATCAAGCATTGGTAAAGTTTATAATCTTGTTCACAATAATTGTATTGATATTTGAATATATTTAACAGATGGCGTTACATAGTGACTGCTGCAACGGAGTAAGCCTACATCCTTACCGACCCATTTTGGCGACTGCTTCAGGTCAACATCATACTTTGGATCCGTTACATCACACTAGAAATTCTTTGCAATACGAAAATGCTTTGTCTATGTGGTGGATAGGAGCACAACAAGAAGATCCCGATTTATTAACTGCAATTATTAAAGCTGCTACGACCCGTTCCTAAGATCATAAGATATAATTTTCTAAAAATATTCTTTATTATGAATTCCGAATAAACTAATTGCTTTGTATTTGCGTTTTATTTTATGCTATTATTTGACTTTCAGACGACGCGAAGGCTCTGAATGCTAGTCAAAATATAAATGGATTACTAAAAAGCAAAAGGTTGCAAGCGACATCTTATAATTTCGAAGTAAGACAAGTTGTTTTCTCTTGTTTTTATTTATATACCTCGGAGTTAAACAACACCATGTCACATTTCCTCATCAGTTAATTGAATTTTTCCAACAAAATTTTACCAGAACATTTCATTTACATTGTATTTACTAGAACTTATTGACAATAACTCATTCGTCTGCTACATTACACGTTCTAGTGTTGTAATATATTCAAGATTTAACAGTGAATTAGACATTACTAAGCCAATATATTTTATTCTCAAAATAGATGTTACAATTAGATACAATTTCTAGCTAGGAAAATGTTGAAGGTTTATATCATCTTCCATGGCTTTTTGTGGATAATCACTTGCAAATCATTGCAAACTCAAGGAACCTAAGGTAATAATGCCATTGAATATCATCAAAGTTTTTTTGCTGGGAAATTGGTATTGTGCTTGTTGACAAATGTGTCGAAGTCATCGTCTTGGTTTTCGCCATCAAAATTAGTTTTCCAAAAAAGTATCCCAATATTTTCCTGTTGGACTTGTAGTTGTTCAGAATTTGATACCAGAACTGGATGTTTGTTAATATCATTCTTCCTATTTACAAAATGAGGACTTATCAGTTAAGTTAGGTAGATGTCAATATTCTACAACTTGGGATCTAGCCTCAGGATTCCATTAGTTCGAGATGACCGAAGAAGACGTAGAGAAAACAGCTTTTAGCAGCGAATCGGGACACTTAGACCTAACCTATAAATATGAACAAAACACAATGCACATGCAATTGAATATTACCCCTATGGTTTCGAACCCTTTCGAAATTATTCATCTATATTTTTTTTATAATGTAACTGATAACATTTTCAACTGTTATTGACTTCTCCAAATACACCCAAGCGTATCACATAAATTCTGCTTTTAAAACAGAAGTGGTAGACACATCGACAAAAACGCGCTAATAAATACACATTACTAGTAAAATTGTGGCAGTTTTTTGCCTAAATACTTACTGCATTGACCAACGAAAAGACGTTTACATCACATTCATCGACTACGAGAAGGCATTTGATATCGTTAAGCATGACGCTTTGATAAAAACGCTGCAGGGCGCCAACATCGACAGCAGAGATATAAGAATTATTCAGAACCTCTACTGGAACCAGAAAGCACGGGTTATGCTGAATCAGACAATCAAGACTTCAAAGTTTTAAAAGGGGTACGCCAGGGGTGTATTTTGTCTCCTATGCTGTTCAACCTCTATGTAGAGAATGTCTTTGCTAACGCTCTTGAGAGCTCTGATTATAGTTTTGCGGGCGATACGGCAATACTCACAGACAACATGAATAAACCTTAATGAATACAATAATCCTTAAGTTAAGTAGCTAAATCAATGATTCTTCACAGTCACATTAATATAAGACAAAAATTTTGTAATCCGAGACCATGCATTGATGGAGGGTACAATAAGGAACGCTTTGTAACACACAGCCAGATGATTAACAGATCCTAATGGTTCCCATCAGGAGGTAAGTCAATTTACACACGAGAGGTTGCATCTGAGTCTGGGATACATTCGTGATTCGTGCAATGTTTTTAAAAATAAATATTTATAAATAGAAAATTATTATATTAAAATAACCTCAAAGAGTTAGAGCGTCGAAGGTGACAATAGTATTCATATCGTGAAAAAGTTATTTAAATGAATTCATTTTTCGGTAAATTGTTAGACTACAATTTTCGTATAACAGCGAAAATTAAGAAATATTTAATGTTTATTACGGATGAGGTGATGGGGATTTTAAAAATATTATCTTGGAATAGTTAGATGTATAGAAATGCTCTGTATGATCTTTGATATCTAAATATACATCATTTGTTTTCATATCGAGAATGTCAAGGCTAAAGGTCAAGGTCAAGTTGAGATTTGTGATTTTATATCTGGGAATGTTAGTGCCAATGACCAGTTAAGGTTAGTCGTGTTTTAAATCTTGGAATGTGAATGCCAATAATCGGTCAACCAACATATACGGAGTATATCCAATAAATATTAATGCCAAAAGCCGTTACTTCCGTTGAGATTCGTAATTTCATGTCCGGAAACGTGTGAATAATCGGTCATGCAACATATTATTCAGTATGTATCGAAAAACTATCAATGTCATAAAAAGGAATTACTCTCTTATGTGTCTTCATCTTTAATCCCGGTAATCAGAATCTTGGGTGGTTTTCTTTTCATGTAAAGATTCCGGATGTTTTAGAATTTTCTAATGACCTCTATTTACTGGATGACTATCTCAAATTTTCGTTTTCGTATGGTGCTTTACTATGAGACTGATATAGAGGTACCATATACTTAATCATGATTAGCGATCTTGATGCGATTTAATAGCTAATTTTTGATTGAGAATGACCTTATCTTTATTTTGGAGAGTTTCTTCTAAGCTATAAATAAATATATGTATGGGCGTTATAGTCACATCGACATAAAAGAAATTACATTATTTGATACGTTAATAGAACTTCAAGTGTGTAAAAAACAATTGGAGTCAATTAACTATGATGTGGGTCCCCATTAGGATCGTATACAATAAATCTTAATGAATACAATAATCCTTAAGTTAGTTAAGTAGCTAAGTTTATGATTCTTCATAATCACATCAATTGAGGGTAAAATAAGGAAAGCTTTGTATCACCCAATTAGATAAATCACAGATCCAAATGGTTCCCATTAAGTAAGTCATTTACACACAAGACCTTGTATCTCTGGATTACATGGTACCTGGCAGGTACCAGGAAATTAATATTTACGTTGTTTGAATTCAAATAAAGTAGAGAATTGTGTAATTTTCACCATTTGATACATTTTTGTAAATTTCATTTCGAAGTAGGATGAGAGTGCCATAAACAGTTCAAGCATAGTTTTAATTTTTTGCTGCCCGTATTCTATCATTGAGGTTTAATTTCAAAATTTCACACACAGGAATGTTTAATGACATGCTTTATCATTTAACTGAACACTGAACAGCTGAAAATTTTGAGATAGGTCGCCCTTTGAATACATTTTTAACTATTACGTATGGGGTGATGTGGATTTTAAACATATTATCTTGAAACAGTTAGATGTATCTACATGCTTCATATGATCTTTGATATTTTAATATACATCATTTATTTTTATATCAAGGCCAAAGTCGAAGGTCACGGTCAAGTTGAAAGACAAGTGCCACTTTGGTTCTTTTTTTTTCTGAGTCGAATGACAGGAGTTTCAGCTTAATACTACATATTTCTTGTGGCTCAAGTAAACGGAAAAATACTGAATTACAAGCAAATTTTTCCTACTATGCGACATAAAAATGGTAATTTATTGTACAAGGGAAAAAGTATTTTGATTTTGACTGGTGGTTGTATTATTGTGAAGTAATCAAATAACTGTCAATTAATTTTGTGATTTGATTTAAAAATTTGTGAACTTAGTGGTTGCTTAGAAGTTATTTTCAATACTATAAAGTAAAAAATGTCTGATTCCGAGTTTTCTTTGATTCCACCCATCAAATATACTAACATTTAAGCCACACAAATAAAGTGATCATGTGTAAATAAATTTGGATTCGAAGCTTTAGATATGGTTGCTTAAGTCTACATCAGCTATAAATAATATTTTATAATCGATTTATATTATTTTGAATGCTATCAATTTAACATTAATGAAAGCGGTCAAACAGGAATAAAAAGTTTATAACCACGACCAAATTGCTGAGCAGTACTTGTAAACTTGAATGAGGATATTAAATTAACAATAACAAACATTGAGATACACCGATAGGACCGTTATCATTCTAGAATGGTAATATATTATTATTATTAGTGTAGTTCGATTAGTTCAAATATAGGAGCTGAAATTACATGTAAGTGTGTTTTTTTTTATTTCTTTTATGAAAAATGGGAGATGGTAAATCTTAAATGAGTTTAATTGCTTATTTATTTTATTATATTAAAAAATCTTTTTATTTGCAATACATAAGTTCAACTTGATGCCCTTTTCTCAAATTCAATCTTTTTATTTTTATACTTCACTGTGTGCTGTTGATGAGGCTTGTTCCATGAAGTTTATAAAGTGTCAACAAATTGCTGCCTTAGAATTACATAGACTTATGTTATAAGTATGCAATTTCAAGAAACGCAATATAAATAAAATTGACCTTAAGATTTATTTAAATTCAAATAGCTTTTAATTTCTTACTGTGTTTTTTATATCTTTATAAGTTAATGATACATGGTATATAAAGAAAATCTAAAGGTTCTTTTTTTATTGGTTTTTATTAAATTAAACAAAAATACATAGGACTCCGTTACTTTCAAATAAGTTTTGAAAATTTAAAAATTTTGGAAACTTGGAATTAAATGAAAATTACCCTCAATTTAATTCTTAAAGTTAAGTTAACAAACCAAAATTAAAAAATATATCAAATTCCTCAAACACTTATACTGAAAAATTTTTATTTGTACTTAGTCTACTAGAAATAGTTTCATAGAAAGTTACATCATTTTTTGGCACCCACTTGAACACTGACTTTATTTCATTTACTTTGTGCAAGTACCACCCACTGCATAATCATTTTTCCTCAGTATCTTGATCTTGATCTCTCATTTGAAGTATGCTATAAGGTTTTTTAGAATTAACTTTTATAAGGATCCGAAGCAAAGTAACCAGAGGTGAGTATTCAGATTTACGCAAAGTGTACTCAATCGACTTCCTAAGTTGCATGAGTGTCCAACAGAAACTTTCATTGTTACCTTCTTTAAACTTTAAACGTGACTTGTGAAATATGGACAATAGAATAACTCATTAAGCTGTGATTTTGTGGAACTCAGCTGTTGCTGCATAAAATTAACTTCTCCAGGAGGATAATCTTTTGTACGGCTGCTGACCAAGCAGCACAACAAACTTTTAAGCTGAGATGTGTGAAAAAATATTTATCTCTCTCTCTTTGTCTTTTTTCTCTTTTTCTATAATTTTTTTTAGATATTTTCTTTTTTCTTTAAATCTATCTCGACACAAAGATAGCATAGATCTTTAACTGGCTTATTTGAATATTAATTAATATTTGTACAGAAAATTTCTGTACAAATTGTTCTTAACCTTCGAGGTATTACCTTTTAATTTCTGGCTGACGATTATGACTCTTCTACGGGAAACATTCTAATATGTATTTAACATCATGGTACCTTGTTATTCTTAAATATCAAAAAAAAGTGGACTAAAAGTGAGAATGGGTATATGTAACTTGATGTTCGAATTTTGAAAGTATACACCTTTGGTTTTCTTATGGTTCTACATTAAGATTTGCTTAATTTTAGTTTTAAAAGCTTCTATTTATGCCTTATTATAATAGACCTATGTTACCTTAGAATTTTAAATTTTCTAGATTTGTTACATACATCCTAGGGCAGCGAACTGGGCTGCAAGATATTTATTATTAAAGTGAACTAGAAAAAATTATGAATACATTGGAATATAGTTAAAAAAATTGAGGGGAAAAGATTCTCGAATCCCACTTTATTTGGAATACACTAAAAAATAAAAGTTCTGCCTTGGTACAATTTATTTTTTAAGAATAATTTAAATAATAACAAAGATGATGAAGTTGGAAAAGTTTGTTGTAAACCTTTAGGCACAGATATTTAAAGGAAGGCTGTTCATATAAGTTCATATATTTCACGATAACTTCTGATGGTCGGAAAATGCCATATTTTCTAACAATACACCAAATAATACTTATTTCATTAGTCATACAGATGCATCAAAAGTATTCAAAGCTATTTATAACTTAGGCTTGATAAGTCGCTCCACCAATACAGTGTATATAACCTATTTAGTTATTTTATCATTTATTTTGTTTCTTTTGAATGTGAATAAGTTTAAAAATGACGCCAGAAATTGACAATTGATTTACTATACTAGATTAGAGATTTAGTATTAACGAATTTTCTCCATTACAATTGAGGTACCTCGAAAACATGTGATTTGAATTCATCAACTGCTTCTTCGGGTATAGAAACCCGTTGACCATGCAATTTATTTTTGATTTGAGAGAATAAAGGAAATTATGTGATGCCAAGCAAGGACTGTACGGCGCAAAACATAAAATAAAACATAAATATAAATATATTGTATTATTTTTATTTATTATGTATCATACAAACTATAGAGTGAGCAAAAAAATTTTGACCGCTAGTGTACATACATATACTACATTTACCCCATACTGTAATAAACCATAAAGTGGAGTTTGAGAAATGGGTTTGCCAATCCTATTTGGACTATTAATACATTTAACAATCTCAACACTACCAAATGCATAACAATTTATTGTTGAATACATTTTCAAACAATTTCACATTCCTAGTCAGGTAGCCAATGAGTATCTGGGTAATTAACGTTATCTATGTGTAAATTTCATATTTATCGTTTTTACTCTATTGATAATTTTTAAAAGTAAATAACTGAATGCGACCATAAAAATTGATATGAGAGTTAAAATTCCACACCATATCACCAGCAGAAATCAGAAACTCTCCAGTGCCGTAGCAGCACATCAGGTACTGTTATTTTTCCTACAACTTAATTCGCAGGGTCCTCAGGACTCCTGATTCTTTCTACAATTTTAAAATTGTTGTCTTGGCATCCAGGACTACCCACAAAATGACTACTATGAACAACCAAAACACAATATCCTTATCACAACAAAACCCACTCCATAACACAAAATCTTATGTTGATGCAACTCTAACAAAGACCCTTTCCCCTACATTCCCTAAACCTGAGCAAGCAATTGTCATGCATTCCATCCCGAAACCCGTTCTATTTGATTACATCAAAGCCATAGGCAATATCGTTTCCCTGAAAAATATCACATTTGCATCAAGAATTTCCAACAACCGTATCTGTTTATACTTATCTTCAGCCGCACTTATAGACGAGCTCCTAAGAAACCACCAACACATATATATCAATTCCACAATAATTCCCATTCGAAGACTCATTTCGACAGCTAAACGTATTCTAATTCCGAATGTATCCCCTACCATCCCCCATTCTGTGATAGAAAAAGCGCCTGTGATGATGCTCCCTGTCCTCATCTGACAAAATCCCAAGATATTACATATCTTAACTCTCCTTTCTCTTATTTAGAACTATCCTCAGCCCTATCAACCTACAAAAATACTGCCTCCGGACCAGATGATATCCTTTATATATTCCTGAAAAAACTTTCGATTAGAATACTACATGGTCCACCAACCAATTTCCCAACCAATGGCTGACATCTACGATAATTCCTATTAAGAAGCCCGACCTAGCTGCTACCTCTCCCAACTCTTTTCGCCCCATATCACTCACATGTACCATCTGTAAATTATTAGAAAAAATGGTTAATAAACGCCTCCTCTGGTTTCTTGAAATATTCAATGTTTTCTCTAAAGAGTAATCCGGATTTCGGTGAACTAGGTCGCCTCAAGACAATCTAGTTGTTCTATAATCCCATATATCTGCGGCACTTACAAAAAACCAGAAGTCATTGCAGCGGTATTCGATATTGTTGGTGCTTTTGATACCATAAGTAGAGAATCAATTTTAAATAAAGTAACCTCACTCAATATCCACAGTCACATATTTCGTTTTATTCAGAATTTACTAGCTATTAGATTCTTTAAAGTCTCTGCTAATGGCACTCCATGGTCGACTTATATCCAAAATGACGGTGTCCCCTCGTCATGGGTCCGTTAGAAGCACCACTTTATTTAATCTAGCTATTAACGATCTCTGCTCTGGTCTCCTTTTCCCCATTACGTATGTTTTAAATGACCTTATAATTTTTAGCCATGGTTCATCTATCACAACTATTACTAGTCTAATTCAGTCAGCAGTAAATACTTTAAACAAAAATACAAGACCATCAACAATATCTCCATGTGTCTTTTGACATTGGCAACATCCTCCTTACCGTTGTGGATCATTGTAAAATTTCAGGCCTAATATTCGACTCTCGACTTACTTGGAAACAGCATATTATGGAAATCAAAGGCAAATGCTACAAACTATTTAACATTATCAAAATCCTCTCACATAAGCATCGGAAAGCTGACGAAAATTCTCCCCTCAAAATATATAGAGCCTTAATTCGCTCAAAATTGGATTATGGACAGCACCTACTTCTTTCCTATGATGCATCTGTATCATCTAAGCCCTGTCTACCCACTATTTATAACCACCTCTAACTAAATGTATACCAACCATCAATCATTCCACCAATAAAGCCTGTCCCATTTATTTTATCACAGCTTCCAGACGGCACAGACCTCTCACAAACAAGCCCTTTTCCTACTGCCACTACCCCACCATGGGCCATTGACCTTCCTAAAGTCAATACATCCCTTACGAGATATGACAAACACTCAACCCCCAAACAACAAATCGAAAAAGCTTTTAAGGAAATAACAATTAGTGGCAACTATGATCTTATTTTATATACGGATGCATCCAATAATGAAACAGGAATAGGCTGCGCAGTTATAACGTCACAATTTCCAATAACATCATCTCTAATTCCACCAACTTTCAGCCGTTCATACAGGTGAATTATTTAGCATTCTACAAGCCATCAATTTCATCTCCCTTCCTTATAAGCAGATTGCAATATGTAGACACTCACTCGCTTTTATCTATTAAAAATATATTTACCGATCACCCCATTGTCCAATCTATACATGACTATTACCAAACTCTTGCATCACTAAAAATAAGAATTACTATCATCTGGTTGCCTTCCCACATTGGAATCGTAGGTAACGAATTAGCAGACCAAAAAGCAAAAATTGCTTTAACTCATACCATCACCGACAATATAAGGACTTAAAATCTCACTTTAAATGAAAAACAATCAAGTAACTTCACAGGTTTCTCCAGACGAGACTTAACTATTGTAAGACGGATAAGAATCGGACACTCAAGACTTTCCCTCACTTATCTGATGTCTACTATGGCCAGACCCATTTGCACTAGCTGTAGTTCCAATTTGACGATAAAACACATATAAACTGAATGTCACAAATATGCCCCCCAGAGATTGCAGGTCCAATTCAAGACCAATAACAAAGACATCCTGAATGACTTGGATGAAATCTCTTTCGTGCTTCAATTTCTATGGGATGCTAATCTTTACCATAAAATATAGAACACTAATTAAGTATATATTGATAATGTGTTAATGTATGTTGTATGTATATATTAATATAATTGTAATCGCACCTGTGTAAGTTGCCATAGTAGCCGAGCACGTTAAATATGAATAAAAAAAATAATTTCACATTATTCTTATTTTTTTAACCTACGAGTATAACGTTTAATAAACTCATATATAATTTTATAATCATGCTGTGAGATACAGTCGTTTCCTCAATAAGTCTTTTCCTTATTTTATCCTTGAAGGTTCGGTGAAAAATTCAAACGATGTGCTAGGTACTGGAGACTACCCATTTTATGTTGAATGTAATGGAAAGAATCAACCGCATGTACCTTACGATGTTTGTCCTACATACATTATTTTTTAACCTATTCTTATTCTTTATTCTGAAAATATTAACTAACTATCCATTTTTCCTGCATTTCCCAACGTGCCGATCCCGCAGACCCTGCGTATCTTGAGAACTTACTGAGCTCTAATAATTTTGGGGATGATATAACAGCCGAATATCTACAATTAACAAAAATATGTAAGGATCAAATCTTACTTGGCTTCTTCATCTATAATTTTCAATACTTCCGCTGGTAAAGGGTCGAATTCTTTTGCTGTTTTTGGTAGCTTCTTTGAATTAATGTTCTGGTCATCTCAATTCTAAATTTCCATAATGTCTTTTATTTATTATAAATCGACTGGACAATTGATGAAAAAATATACGAACATTTTTTATAGTTAGAAACCGTTGCCAAACTATGGATAATACGATCAAAAAGTTGTTAGTTTTACTTGTTCCTATGATTGTGGATTGCTTGGACAACGGACTTGCTAGAACTCCACCAATGGGATGGATGCAATGGGAAAGATTTAGATGCTTAACTGATTGCGAAGCTTATCCAGATGAATGTATTAGGTTAGTATACAATATTATGCGATATACCGTTACTTAAACGAGCCTACTCGATTAATCTTTCGAGTTTATCCTCAATGGTTTTATGCCTCAAGGAATTTTTATAGTTACTTCATTATCAGATGAAATTTTAAAATCAGTTACTTCATTTTAAACTAATTGCCGTTATCTAGAAAGGTTGGACGATGTTTGAGCTGTTTTCTAACTACTTCCTAGTATGTAATTTTGAATGGTGTTGCGGGTTGAGGACTCAAAATAAAACTGTCCAAGAGTTTTTTGAAATGCCAATGTTTCGATTTTTTAGGCTAAAAATATATGGTACGTTATTACTCAAACCTTGATGGAAAGATAAACAAATAAACAAAAAATTATGACATTATTAGACGTCTAATAATAATTTAAAAAGTTTAGTTTATATAGTTTGTCTTAGATGCAATGTCATATATAGATATTTATATTGTTACACTATCTGATTATTGTTTTACAACTTTTTGTTTACTTTTTATGTTCATCACGTTTGAGTTAAAATGTACCATATATTATTAGCTTTGATAAAGATCGAATAAAAGAACGAAACATTGGCATTTTGAAAAACTTTTGGACAGTTTTATTTTTAATCCTCAATCCTTAATCCTATTCGAAATTAATAATTAATTTTTCAGCTTTAATTTTGAGAGGCATTTCATTTTCTTTTCTGTTCTTCAACTATATTTTTAAAATTAGTGACAAAATTACAAGTATATCTGATCGTATTTTATTACTTGTTCTGTTGATGACCGGTGCTGCATTTAATCTTGATTAAAATTCTGGTCACAGGTAAGCCCTTGACTGAATTTTTGTGCAAAATTCGGAACTAATCCTCCCATTTAGTATCTATTCAATTTGTAATCCGTTTTGGTTTTGTTTAAAGTTTATCTTTATCAAAAAAATTTGTTTTCGGTATTAGGTTCTTAATTTTCCTAATATTTTTCTCCTTAGGAATTAGTTTACCTATTTTGTAACTTTTTTGCTTCTAAGTAGGAAAAATCTTCGTTGAAAATATCATCTATGAAAAAGTCAATGATCAAAAGAAATCTGTTACAGTGATAAGCTGTTTCGTACTATGGCTGACCATATGGTTTCTGATGGTTATCTTGAAGCCGGATATGAATATATAATGATAGATGATTGCTGGACATCCAAAGAGAGAGATAATAATGGAAGGTTGCAGCCAGATCCAGATAGATTCCCTTACGGAATCAAGAATCTTTCCGACTACGTGAGTTGAGTTTTGTTTCATGATTCATGCCATGATATAAATTTGCGTTTGCCAAAGCAATGAAGATCAAAACATATCAAAGTTCGTAAAAAATTAGGGTAAATCAATATATTCGCCAAAAATTCTGCTGAAGTTTTCTCTCCCAGCCTTCCTCATAGGTTAAAAATGATAACATTCACAGAAACTTTAATTTTTATTTGTTATTGACTAGGTTATAATATTATTTACTATTTGTATACATTAGATTTAAAATTTATGGAGCATTTCTATAGAAACATTTCCGTCTTCTTTCCATCATATCATCCATTCTTTCTTAATATGACCCGCTAAAAATGAGTCCATTGAAATCTGCTTGCACTGTTCTGGACCATTTCTTCTGATTTATCTCCCAGGAAATAGTTTATTCAGTTCACCATTAATCAATTGATTAGCGTTAATAGGGTATCAATTTTGCAAAAACCACATTCTTCGATTACTAGAAAATCTAAATACATTTCAGTATTGAAAGATTCCTCAAAAAAATATGGTCCTACTACATATTCTCCAACAATATATCCTCTCACATTCAACGACCATTTAGTTTGCCTATGTCATTATGTGATATGGATTAGTTGATGAATAATAGTGAAAGTTTTGCCTGTTAACACAACCATTATCAATAAATGTGGCTTCATCTCCAAATAGAACTCTCTCTGTTGATTAACATTTCGTGAAGTACACCTACAAAATGCTAATCAACTCCAGTTAATTGCTGTTGCAAGTAAATGTGGTAAGGGTGCATTTTGTCAAGATTTCTTTGCACACTGAAGTAGCTCAGTTCTTGTGATATGGCGTAGCATTCTGTAATAGCATGTCAGATTATAAATAATTTTATAATGTAAAGATTAATGTTGGCTATAATTCCTCAAATTTTCAAATGGATATCTTATGGGATAAATGAGGATCTAAACTTTATCATACTAATCAATCACCTTAAATAATGGGCTATAACATCTCGTGCGGCAGTTGCTGTCACTGTTAAAGTATGATCGTGGAAACTCTGAATTATGATGTGTTGGTTATTATACTAGGATTGTCATGTGAGATATGTAGTACTGTGATTATTAGGCCTACACTTTTCCATCTGATAGATTCATTGGTCATATTTAGGTTTCGGCCAGCATCTTAAAAGCAAGTAACATCTCAAGTGGCGTTTTATATTGTTGTGTTGTTAATTGATAGATGAAAATATTAGTGATAAACGCTTCTAATCAACTTTAAAACATGGTTATTACGAAAAGAGAGTACTGTCCTCTGTCGGCCGGAAGAGAGCGATCCTACAACTCTCGACAGCTTCTATTGTTTATCCATGCATTTACGGCGTGTGTCACACTTCTTATATTCATGGCATTTGAAAAATAGAATCAATGGATTTGCTTACAACATCTGAACTTCGGAGCTAAGCATCGAAAGAAGACTTGGTAACGGCCAAAGAGAAATACATGCTGCGTTTGTATGGTTTAGAAAAATATTATTCATTAAACAAGGCACGACCTCACCGATTTGTGACATTGACAAACAAAATTTCTCTATAGTCAAGATTTTTCCTAGTACTACTATTACCAACGTGTCAAGCTTGCAACCAACACTTATTTATCTGTCGTCGTTGGGAAACAAACTGCCGCAGAGTGGGGGGTAAAAAGCTCGAAACATTCAACACAATAGAGGTTTGAAAAAAACTCCGAAACCAGTTACAAGCATCAAACCATTTGCTCCCGATGAAATGTGGATTAAATTATCAGTTGCTTGCAAAAAAGGTGTGGTAGCTACTGTGAGTGCAAAAAAACAAATTTGCCCCGTTTTTCCAATGTGTGAGCACTGCATGGGATTATCAGGCTTGAACTTGAACTAATTCATCCCGAAGAAGATGATGTGAATCCATTTCTGTAGACTAAAACTGAACATGTAAATATCTTGTAAATATTATGTAATGCCGTTCATATCTTGTGAATATAATAAAAAAAAATTTGCTTGAGTGCCAAATAAATTCGGATGGGTGGGATAATGGTCTAAAGCACTTAGTACTAAGTGAAACAACTGCTGGTTTTGCCAGTCCGAAACATGGTCGGTCCATGGGTGGTGGATAATGGAAAGGCCTATAAAGGAACAAGGGAGCTCTTTTCGAACCAAAACTACCAAAATTATAATCTATTTAAAAAAAATATACCTTTTATCGCTATACCTCTGATAAAACACATTAATAAGTATTTGACTAACTATACAGTAAGTTTAATTATCATAACGTCATTTTATTAGTATATCAAACGATATATGAGTCGATAATATTATTATTAATTGTCCATTTCAATCCCAGTTCATACGAATAATGATATTAATTTATCATTTATCATATTTTTTCAAATTAATCAATAGTTTTGAACCGAAAATATAAAACTATTGAATAATATTATAATTCATTCAATAACAAATGAAAAAAATCACGATCTTATCGAACTACTTTTAAAGGAGTTATTAGAGTTTCCGTGAATTTTAGGATTTTGTACTTTTGAAAGGGGATGGGAAGGAAAACTCCAGCGAGATTTTAGAAGATTTTTTGAAAATATTCCTCTAGTAACATTCTATCAAGTTATGGATTTTGGTCTCTCCATCATAGTAATGGATTTATACAGTTTATACTAGTTTTGCTAGAAAATGTTATCGTGTTCGTACTGCGCTAGAAGACAAAAAAGACAAATGTGTTTCCGACTTTGCTGTCAACATTCGTGTTCAGTCAGGCAGTAAGTATATTATGTACCACGTGGTATGGAACACCACTATGTATCTAATAAATACGTGTAGCTATTGCAATACTGGATCATAAATATTTCCGGATGCGGTAGCATTTGTGGTTGCTGCACCTGTATCTTCTACTGTACACGGCAGTCGTATCATATTTAAACCCACGATACCACTTCTTCATTATATGATATGATACTGTAAATTTTCCTAATGTATCTACTAAATCTTTGTGAATTTGCATTAAAGTCAACCTCTTTAAATGCTTTTATTTAATCACAGGTCACTATCAATTTTTGTACTCTCTCGAATTCAGGCACGTTTCAACAGGTTCTGACTTGTCTGTTTCTAGATTGAATATATACATAATAGGTTACATTGGATTGGCAGCGTAGTGAAGTGAAGGGATCAGCAATCGTAAATGTAGATAATCTTTAATTCATAGTTGCTACAAGCAAATCTGGTTTATCTTTATTAACAACAATTGAAGTATTGAATAAAAACTCTTCAGTCCGTATTTATATGTGTACAGGAGATTCCTGATTACGTTATTTTTTAGTTCATTTGTAATGGCAAATAAAACACTAAACTTTCTTCTTATTTACCTTTACTACATCATTAAACTATAAACCAATAACTAGTGGACTGTATTTACTATTTAACTAAATTTAACATTTATCCACTCTTACTAATTGACATCAACAAAATACATAAGCAAGTGTTACATTTCTTTTTCTATTTATCTTTTGTCCCAGCGCTAGCCGACGGCGACAGCAAAAAAAGGTCTAAAAATAGAAATCACAATACAGCTTGTTGCCACGGTAACAAAATTCAGTATATGCGGCGAACAGATTAATAACAAGAAAGAAATATACATATATACGCGGTGCGTTCACAACAATATGGTAGCCTTTTCTATGAAAATTCGATTTAGCAGAATTTGTCGCACATTCACTAAATTTTGAGCTTTCCAGTGTTTTACTAAACAGTGGCAACTTTGAAAACCACACTATCAAAATAGATTTGTGATTTCGTAATCTTACTTTGTCTCTTTATGTAAAATAATCAAAAAGTACTATTCATTATAACTAGAGATAGTTATTATCTATTTCTGATGGGTTTAGGAGAGATGAACTTATCCATTAGATTACGATCACAATTAACTTTTTTTATTTTTTAGATTCACAGCAAAGGATTGAAATTTGGAATATATGCAGATTACGGTACACAAACATGTGCAGGTTATCCGGGCAGTATCGACCATTTAAAAACTGATGCTGATACATTTGCTGAATGGGAAGTAGATTACTTGAAATTTGATGGCTGCAACTCTGACTGGATTTTCATTGATAAAGGTATTATGTTGTTATAATTCTTGATTTAGGAAACCGTATAAACTAGCATAAGTTAACGTAATACGATGTTTAATTTTCTATATTTTTTTCTCCACGTTTCTTAGTTGTTTATTAGTGAATGAATACGCAATGTCGCGACATAATTTTGTATGTATGTGCGAATACGAAGTAGAAGCCCTAGATCGTACACGTCAAAGGATGTAGTACTCCTGCTCGCGTTAATCAATCAATTAATGGTGAACAAAGAACTTCCTGGAAGATAGATTGAAAGGAATGGTCCAGTACAGTGACAGTAAAATGAACTCATGTTTCTGAGGTCACATTGAGTAATGTACAAAATACCTCCAACAACAAGGGATGACATGATGGAGAGAATACGGAATGATTTCGGAATGTTTCTATAGAAATGCATCAAGCATGCATAGATGTCTGTTGAGGTTATTTCAAACAACTATTGTGATAATAAACACGCGTACGTTTACTGTAGTAAATAGAATAGTTTTTTCATTGCTTCGTTCCTGTAAGTAGCTTTTTTAAATACCCCATAGAACACAACATAGTTGATATAGCTTAGCATTCTGGAACATTCTGTAAGATTGTAAACAAATTTGAAATGTGAAGACTAGGACTATAATCCCTAAAATTTCCAAATTGATATCTCAAAGAACGAAGGAGTTACTGGACTGGATCACTCCAATCAATCACCCTATCAGATCAGATTATTGCGGATTTCATTCTACAAACAACATTGAGGGTATTGATTCGAGGTACTTTCTTTTTTTCCTTTTTTGTCTTATTAGACCCAAAGGCATTTCATTAGAGCAAAAAAGATCCCAGGAAAGTTACTGGCATACGCACTGGACACTGCAGGGAGAATTACTACCGAAGGAACATCTGAAAAACTTTCGACAGCTCTTGTTATTTCTACAAGGTAACAAAGGAAATAGTCGAGCATGGCAAGGAATCGACATCCTACATTGACAAACGCTACGGTGCTAACATTCACTATTCTTAAAATCAGCATCAGCTGGGAAGCAGCCAACGAGAATTCGCTCCCAAAACGACGCGCCAATTTGGGAGCGAATTTTCATTGGCTCTTGAGGTTAGGTTACTAGAATAATAGAAGGTTTGTGACAAGAACAAGTGACGTTACCGGTTCTTCAAAGCTGTGGGAACGGCAACAAGTCTTAATAAATTCGTTAGTTAGAAATATATTCGTTTGTATAGCCAAGAGATAACACACATCCTCATAACTCCAACATAATGTTAGTGAGGTTCTGTTTGGCATAAAAATATATACAAAACAAAAATGTGAACATAATGACGTAGCTGGTATTCTAGCAGCTGATCGTTTCTACCTAATAAAACTGGCCCTAATCTTTTCTTTGTCATCTCGACAAGTGCTATTTTGAAAATTTTAACTATGATATTTTCACTTCGTCATAATATGAACTGAAACTTACTTGTTTGTAGGTTATATCGAAATGGGTAAATATTTAAATGCAACAAACCGTCCAATAGTTTATTCCTGTAGTTGGCCTGCATATCAAGAACCAAATAATATGGAAGTAAGTAAAAAACATATGTTCTGATGCGGAACACAATTATAGGTTTGAAATACCTATCCTAACACTTTTCGCGCTCTCGTTCGCTTGAATTCTTCCGACTGAGAATATTTTAGTAGCGCGTGATTTTTGTTTCGTTTCAATTTTTTCCTTAGTTTCTAGTTATACATAGTAGGTATTTAATATATCTATTCAGTAATTGTTACCATTGTCAATTCAATTTAGTGGACTTTTAAAGACAATAATTTGTGAAAATATTTTGTGTGGACAGTGGATTCATTTATTTGTCAGTAAGGTATGTATGAATTAGTTTTCAATAAAATAAAGTTTGATTATAGTCAAGTGGCACAGAAAATCGAATTTTTAACCAATATTTCAGTTGTTGTTTGTTCATTAATTCTTGAAATATTTTATTTAAGACATAATCTGGAAACAAAATGTAAATTACATGTGAACAACAACCCCATTCACTAATGTATGCAATGTATATACTTAGGAGCCGAGATCATAAGGGCCAAAAACTCACAACAAAGGTACGAATCCAATTAAATATGTTCACCGATAGTATACAAAACTATCGTAAGACCTATACTTACATATGCAGGGAAAACTCGAGCGGGCACAACAAAAACGAAGAATATGATGAGGGTAGCAGAGATGAAAATATTGAGAACTATTAAAGGAGTGAACCTAAAAGATCAAATAAGGAGCAAAGTTGTAAGAAAAGAATTCAGGATATAGTACGATTCACGAGATCGAGACGAAGATATTGGACGGACCATGTTCAAGGGTACCTCCCGGCCAACCTACCAACAAACGGCACGAAAGCTTGACATCTACGTATCAAGAAACTGAATAGTAGAAGAAACAAGAGTAAGTGTTAAGAAAAGAGAAAAAAGAAGGGGAAATATTTAAGATGGTGAAAAAATTGAATATTAGCTTTGATTCTGATTACCAATTCTAATTATGAACTGGAATTTGAACCCCAATCCGCTATGAAAACGGCAAAGAAAAGTTACAAGCAGAATTCCAAGGTTCATGATTTGAGTTACGAGTCATTTTTTGACATAAAATCTCGTAAGGACTCCCAAGTAATTTTACTCAGTCATGTCAAGCATGTCAAAGATACGGCCCGCGGGCCGCTTCCGCTTCTATTACTACCTTACTGATTCCAGCGTGATTATTGTAATTTAAGCAACAAGTATGCAAAATTCAGCAATCGGTTCTGAGGCGGTCGAAATGGTTTGAAAATGGTTGTTATTGTGAATATAGGATCAAAAACAAAAATTGTGAACATGAAACCAAATGAACCTAATCTTCCACCAGCACCCATAACCGAGCTGTGCCACCTGGGTTGGAAAATTTGTTGTAAAGTCTTAAAATTGTTTATTAAGTTGGGAAACAGAAGAGCTTTCACTGTCTGCCGCTCATTAACTCAAAACAATACATAATTGGAATACAAACTATTCGTTGGCAGAATGTATATTTTTGTAGTGTAATAAATATGTAAATATGTTGAGATAATTCAACATCAGATCTTTTATTCATTGGTTCGTCGCGTTTTTTGTTTTATATGTCACATATATAAGTGAAGTTAATTGGTTGTCAACGGCGTTGAATTTCTTTTATAGATTTTGTTTTTTCAAAATATAAGAGATATACATAGATTACACTAAGGTTATTTAAATCAGTTTTTTATTGATGCATTGATCATTTTCCGCAATGTATGTTGTTTCTAAAAATAGACGTTTTTTGTTGTTTTTCTGAGTTGACCAAAACTTTGGCATATTCATTACTCAAAATTTCAATATAATTTAGATTTAATACATAAAATAAATGATTATTTATTCACTGGTTATTCGAAATCAAAGTGTTTATTTCGCAGCGATTAAGTACGTACTTCAAACACAGTCCGAAAAATTGAGAACACTCCAGAATACTACAAGACTGCACAATCATAAAGGAAAAGGGCAAATTACAGAGACAATAGAAAAAACTTAATCAATTAAAGACCATATCGAATTTATTCACACCATTTTATAAAATTTGAAGAAATGTTCATTTCAGTATTCATAGTCTTGTTAATTCATGTTATTAACAATAATTATTTATTCCTTCTTCATAGTCGAATTATTCAGCACTTGCTGAAACATGTAACTTATGGAGAAACTGGGACGATATTGACGACAGTTGGAAAAGTGTTACAGGAATTTTAGATTGGTTTAGTGGAAATCAAGATCGTATTGCGCCATTTTCAGGACCTGGACATTGGAATGATCCAGATATGGTATGTATATAAACTTGATAAAGTGATGATTCACTAAAACATGAAAGAGAATTCTCATGTAACTAGTAGTTATTTTGTTTCCGACCCTATGATAGATTATTGGAACTCCAGTTTAGGTCCTGTAAGTACTATCCAATTTGCTCCCAGGTTCCGAGAACTGATTCTATGGTACGTTACATTCAGCAAAGATATGAATAGATAATTCCTCTTCAAACTCACAGTATATACAGCCGCCTTTTTGAACTCTTAGTGCAGATATCTTCTATCGTAGTTTTTCAGCAATGTCGCTGATTACACAGAGGGGCTCTGATAGTCAGAAAGATGTTTGAGCTTCTTTTTGTTGCTTATCATTTTTTCTGCTTGAGAATATCCCATTCTTTTTGATAAACTTCCCACAAAGCTATGTAGTAGTGTGGAGATCTTATTTACTTCCATAGTCGCTAGTCTCCGTATGGCATGTTTACATTTCTTCCATTCTACGTATGTCGGTGTGCCTTCTAATTTTGGGGAGGTTGTCGATAAGCTCCATTTGCTACTCCAAGCACTATCTCTGTAAATGATTATAAATTTAAGATTGCGAGGTACACCCTTGAATTACCTTCCCAATTTCTCCATTTCTGCAAACCATTAGAAGCATTTTTGCTTTAGGCGTTTTCGTGTTTATTCGCGTTTATATTTTCCTCTTCTAAGAGAAGATGATGTGATGGTTGTTGAGCCAGAAGGTCGTTAAGAAATAGTAAGATTGATTGTAGGTCCCGATAAAGAAAAACGTGTTAGTCTAGTTGATTAACAGACACGTTCCGTTAGAAACACGATACTAATATTTAACAAACCTTGTTGACAGTTGTGATCAATGTACTCATGGTCACCGTCAGTACTCATGTTCGACAAAATTAGTTGTTATCAAATGTGTAAAAATATATCAGTGATTTTGTCAAGTTCCCACGGATCGGAGGCCCCTCAACTTCAATCATTACACTGATCTCATACAATCTACCCTTCCGATTTTCTTTTTTTTGTAACTAATGCTACTACAACTTCGCTATAAATTCTGACTACTCAAATCAAATGCCTCCACAATTGATCTATATACAACTTCCACTCCAATACTATTTCCTCAATTTGGGATGTATATTAAGTTTACCCGTAAACTCGTGCTATATTTTTCCAAGATAGTTATCTTCTCTTACTTCTGCCTAGTTCTAGTCTGAAAATGATAATGCGATGATGATTCTCCGAAAACTGTACAATCTTCAGCAATATGTTTCAGATCTGATATTCTATGCGTAGTATCTAAAACATTTTACCTTACTCTTGTTAAAAACCTTATATTGTGTTGTGTACTTTGGCATCTTCTTCGTACAATGCTTCTGATGCTCCGGTGTTTGCCCATTTCACGCAATACTTTAATAATGAGTTCCACTATAAGGTATAGGAACAGACTGAGTTACTAATAGGATTACGGTAATTATATTTCTTTCCTGCTTTTAGCTCATAATAGGAAATTATGGCTTGAGTTATGAACAGAGTAAAGCTCAAATGGCAATTTGGAGTATTATGGCTGCCCCCCTCATAATGTCAGTTGATTTACGAACGATTGAACCAAAATTTAAAAATATTCTTCTTAATAAAGATGCAATAGCAATTAATCAGGATCCTTTAGGAATTATGGGTCGGCTTATCTTAAAGGTGAGTAACATATTACGAGGGTTGCTACTTATACTACTATATACTACGAGGATGTCTTGATATCTAGTTAGCCTAGACTACTTCAATGCATAAACAAAATATTGCTTTACCATAGCAACGAACAATTAGAAGGGTCAGTGTAATGTTTGACGTCAAAAAAGTAAACCAGAGTTACTTAATACCCTTGGTGATCAATGTCCTTCGTATGCGACCGTGAAAAATTGGACTTCAAAGGGGTAAATTTTCCATTGAAGATGACGACCGGTCGGGAAGGCCAGTTTCTGTGTCAGTCCCCGAAAATATCGATGCAGTTCATGACATGATTTTATCAAACCGTCGAATTGAGCTAAAATGGATATCTGAAGCACTGAATATTTCATACGAATGCGTTCATCATATAGTTCACGTCAATTTGGACATTAGAAAAATTGCTACAAAATGGATCCCCGAATGTTTGAATGTTTACCAAAAGCGTGTAAGGGTAGAAGCATCGCGTTCGATCTATGCTCGATTTGAAAACGATGTAGACTTCTTAAACCAAATTATTACTATAGATGAAACTTGAGTACATTTCTACGATCCAGAAACAAAGCAACAATCGATGGAATGGCGACACTCTGGTTCTCCAAGACCTAAGAAGTTTCGTATCCAGAATCTGCTGGAAAAGTTCAGTTTTTTGGGATTGCCATGGAGTAATCATAATTGATTTTTTGAATAAGGGTAGAAACAATAACTGGAGATTACTATTCGAAATTACTGCGCACTTTACGGGAAAAAATTAAAGAGATAAGACGCGGAAAGATATCCAAAGTTGTTTTGTTTTTGCAGGTTAACGCCCCTGCCCACAAATCTCATGTTGTCATGCAAAACTTGTAAAATTCATTATTTTTGTCGTGCTTTTTCAGTTATGGTATGTCAGTTTAGCGATCAAAACTCTTTAATACTTTTTATTGTACTTGTAGTTAAAATGAATACAGACATAACATTGATGCGAACGATTTTAGAAAAACATATCGAAAGATTGTCGATATTCACGTCTACTCAGCGCATTATACCCTGTACATCATAAATTTGTATGAGTAGATTCTTACTGTTTCACATTTTTCATAAAAATATGTCATTTTTTAGAAGGATAAAATGGATATTTGGACTAAACCATTGAAACCTAAAGAAGATGGAAGGAAACTTTTCGCAATTGCCATTATGAGTCATAGAGTAGATGGTTATCCATATAGATTCAATTTTACGTTAGGAGAACTAAATATTACGGATTCCAATCAGTTCCACATCAAAGTAAGTTTTTATTTAAAATTAATAATATATCATATAATCTTATGAACATTAAGTCGTTTTAAAATCGAAACATCACAACAGTCCAGCGTTATGAAAAATAAAAACCAAACTAACATATAAAATATAATATTCTAATCACCACACAGAAGGTTAAGTTAGTTTGCAAGCAATTTTTGCATAAAATCAAGTTGGTAGCTCCATCGTGTAATAGATTTTCAACGTACCCCAATAGCACATGACCTAAAACTATATTATTCGCATGTTTGTTACCAATATCAAAACAATACCTAATAAAACAAAAATAAAATGCTCAGGAAATTCAAGACTAAGAAGTAGAAGGATCTGACATAAACTAATGAATATGAATCAAATCAAACTAATCGAAAAAAGAACCGGGAGTCGATCTAGGGCTCTATGAGTAAACAAAAGTCTATGGTCTAGTCTAGTCGGAAGAATCAAATGTCCGTAAAAGAACTAGTAAGCTTAAGAATCGACTCACTCGAAGAGTCGGTCGGTTTTCTGGATAGACGAGAAAAATGAACTAGTGAGGGAAGGCAAGAAGAGTCGCAGTTATTTTGGAATCGTTCGAAAGAGCGGTTTTTAGATGAACGATTCAAAAGAATCGATTTTCGATAATAATAACTGTCGTAATTTAAGAATTCCCTTCGTGAAATTACCTTTCCCAAAATTGAAATGAAGAACAGGAAAAGTTTGTTCTGGGACCTTTCAATTCTGTTTGTACAAAAAAAAACTAGAAAATATATTAAAGTTTGATTCCAGTTTATAAATCCGACAATACGTTAAACCAATTATCAGATAATTCTAAGGATAAGAAAGTTTATTTGGAAAAGAGTGTTGTTAAATTTATTGGGCAAACTAAGAGTACTGTGAATGGCCGGTTTAAATGCACCTAGTTTAATTAAAATATTAACCAAATTGTACCTGAAGAATATAACTTGGTTATCTAAAGGCTCGTTAGATGTCAGTCATTGTAAGTGTTAATGTAGAGGTGTTAATGAATAGTGTGTTCAAAGTTTTTTGATAAAAAAATGCCACAAAAAAGGGAACTAAAGGGACCAAATTTTCAAAAAAGCATGAAATATGAATCTGATATCTATAAATAGTTACGTAAAAACGTTATTTCAACAATTTTAATTACAACATTAAGTGAATTACTGAAAACTGAAATGGCTTCTTTTGAAAGCCTCCTCGATCTCGCTGAATTCTCATGGAATATCGGTGAAAAATGCTATGAATTAATTTGAATAAACGTGAGCACTTTTAAATGGGAAATTTTGTAGGATCATTTTGTTAATACAGAATATTTTGGTAGCTAGTAATACGGATTTCCTCTATCACTATTTATCTAAAAATAAGAATAAATTGTGTGGTTTTCTTGGGTATATTTATATCTCTTTTTCAAAAAATGAATTTACCTTTTCTCTGTCCGCTTAGTTATCAGCAACGAAGATTTGAGACAAGCATACAATTTTGTTGAAATGAAAAAACATTATTTGGGATCACGGGAAAAGACGTGTTAGTATAATTATTTTTTGCTACATATATACAAAATTTCAGATATTTCCTTAAACTTCTCTTTCACACGATCCTACCTGGCTTTTATGGTTGTCAACCTGTTAAACACAATCCACTGTAACTCAATAAGCAGACATTTTATGTTATGAATAATTCAGTTAAGATAGTAAATATTTTGATTTGATTTGTGTTGAAGGTCTTTATTTACATGTATTTTAGCTGATAGTTTTCTATTTTTCAGAATATTTTCGAATCAACGTCATCAGTCATAGTCAATGACAAAGAATTAATATTTACAAGGATAAAACCAACAGGTAAGTTCAACTATTTTTATGAAAACGGAGGAAAATTGGTTTTCTACGGATTCTATAAAATATTTCACTTTTCTCATCGCTTCAGAAGACATCATTGTATCAACCCTTACAAGCTGACTTCTGTTGGTAAGGTACGACTTAAACCTTGCGAGAGGTGTTCCCCTGAAAGCGTAGAAGTGCAATTTGTTGATTAAAATATTATGATTTACGCCTTAGAAAAATCACAAAAAGTTGTTGCAGAGGAGTGATGGCTGTTTAGGCTAGAGTTTACATTACTAAGGAGGGAGAATATAGCATCATTTGTGCATTTGTTAAAAACCCAAATTGATGGATAGTTGTGATGTAGAATTTCGAAAGTATAACCAATTTTCCATAAATACATTATTTTCTCGGATTTTTCAAATGAATTATGTGAGTAGCAAAAAATACTATCGATCTTCTTTTCTTATCAATCATTTTCTATATTTCAGATTATTAATTCTCAAGATATTTTGATTTTTCTGAAAAAAACAATGATTATGTACCTATATATTATCATTTAACAATTATTTGTGAGTTGGCAATGATTTATTTGGCAAAACCTGATATTTGATAATATGTACATTATTGTTCTTCGATTTATTGTATTGGTACATAAGTTGGTGTTGTCAAGAATTTGGACTTGGGTAAAAATGAATTTCGCTAGTGATAAAATTATGTGTATGATCTGGATATTGGGAGAATGCAATATAAACGCCCTACTATCAACAAGAGTACACAATGAACGTTATTTTGAAAGGTGGCAACCTACAAAAGCATGCTTGGAGAGTTAGTTAAATCACACAGGTTCAGTTAATTATGAAAGACATGATCCAATGGAAACTTCTGTGACAGAAGGAAACGAAAGTGACTGAAAACCCACACGAAAATTTAAAGAGTATTTCCAGCGAAAAAGAACTGAGCTACTACGGTGTGCAAAGAATTGTTGACAAAAATAGAATGCACCCTTACCACATTTATTTGCAACAGGAATTAACTGAAGTTGATTTTGAAAAAAGACTAGTATTTGTGCTGAGATATATTTAGATTTTCTACTAATCCAATTATCTTTATTATAAGTTCAGCTTCGAACACGATAAAAGTATGTGATTTATGCATGATGGTGCTCCTGCTCAAGCTAATCAATTAATTAATGGTAAACCGAATGAACAATTTCCTGAAAGATGGATCGGAAAAAATGGTGGTCACCAAGGTCACTAGATTTCTATAAAAATGGGCCAATGTTTCTGAGTTCACATTAAGTATGTAATGTACAAAATATTTCCGACAACAAGGGATGATATGATGGAGAGAGTACAGAATGAATTTGCAGAGACATTGAACTTAATCACACTAAGAATTATCCTGTATATAAATAATTTCTCACTCTTATATTGAACCAAATCAACTAAGAATTATTAGATTAGGAATTGATACGGCACGTTTTTCATGTTGACGACAATATCGACCATGAAAATATTTGCCGGCCTTTCCATAACAAACAACTATCAACATTATGGTCCCATTACTCAATAATAACGAGTACCATCATTAATAAAAACTATGTTGATATGCGAAGTTACGCAAGCCTCCTGAAAAAATTTCTAAGAGCAGGATTAAGTAGAGTTTAAAAATGAGTTGATGTAATAAGAATTGTGGTTTTCGAATCTGAGCTTAGTGTTCAACACATGGAAACCATATCTGTACCAAAAGTTACACTGAGGACATATGTTTCATCACATGATTTACACTTGTAAATAACTGCCTGTTATACCATTACTATCAACTGAAAACTAGTAGCGCTTTTCCATTGCTAATCAATTTTGCCGCACTTAATATTGTCTCAAAAGAAAAGTCTCACAAAATATCATGTCTGTTTCGTGAATTATTAAAAGTCAAAAAAGTTCCTGAATATACAAGTATTTATTTCCAACCAACTTATCATTTATCTAGAAGTGTAGTCCTCAAATATTGCTGGATTTTGAGGTCCAATATAGCTCAAGTATCAACTTTTCCAAAACGGATTATATTTGCAATGTACGAAGATTGATTTTGATTTTGAAAAAAACAAAAATCTTAGCTCAAGACACGAACTACCAAAAATTATTAATCAAAGAAAAGATACAACTAAAACAAGATAAATATTCTGTGAATGATAGACAAAACCTCAGCCAAATTTACCATAATTTGATCAATGAGTTTATTTCAATCTACCTGGTATAATATCATTTTATTGCAATTTCGAGGTAAATACACTGATTCTAATACTAGGTTTTGAAGATATCTACTAATTTGTTTTTATTTATTCTACAAATATTAGAGAGAGGGAAAAAATGAATTTATATTCAAATGGATGAAGAAATTTAATGTATATATATATATTCACCTCTAATTTCAGAAATCAATATTCCAAAAAATATATTCCGCCGCTCTTGGCTCTCTAGTTCGAACGAGGGGTGTTGACTGTTCTGATGAGACGTAATAACGTTGAAACTAGTCAATAGTTACTCCCTATCCTTGCAATTGCGAGTCATTGGGGATGTTAATATCGACAAAAAGGTTGATTTACATAACGTTCTTCAAAGGGGTTGTAATTCAATATTTTCAACATGGGACATTCTAGAATAAAAATTTTAGAACTCAAAACCCAATGTCCGTTTTCTAAAGCTTTCGAATCACTGTGAATATCGTGCCTGGCTTTCCCTTTACTATTAAAAGAGGGGGGATGTGAAGTAACTAGAAACGATTATATTTTTCTATTTATTTATTTTAATATTTACAAAGACCTACTAAAAACCTCCAGAGCATGTCTGGAATCAAGTGTTGTAAGTATGTAAAATGAGTTTCTGTACTTCTAAACTTGAACGCACGCATTTTTCAAAGATTTAAACGTTAAATACTATATTTCCGAAAACATTTTAGATATAAAACAATATTTTTAACTAATTTATAACGCAACGTGATGAACATAAAAGGTAAACTGTTGGTTCTGTTAAAATAATAATGGAAAATTGCTAAATTGTTGAAAATTTGGTATTAATTAACTTTAACTCGTTCGCAGATATTTGTGTTAGTCGAATCGAATTAGAATTGATACCTATCATTATCAAAACGAGAACAAAAAGGTCGTGAACCACTGGGAATATTTTGAAATTGAATGTTTGTGTTTTTTGAGGACAATATCAAACCGATAGAATTTCTTTAGTTAGTTGTTATGATATAAAATCAAAACTTTTGTTTTGTACATAATCCGTTTTGGGTAAGTTGATACCTGAGCGATATTGGACCTCAAAGTCCATGAACTTTAGAAGACTACATCTAAGACCACTTAAGTAAATGGTAAGTTGACAGGAAATAAATATTTGGATGATTTTTTTTACTTTTAATAATTTACGAAACAGACATGATATTTTGTGCGACTTTTGAGACAATATTTAGAGTGTCAAAATTGGATAACAATGGATAAACCGCTACTAGTTCTCTGTTAGTAGTAATGGTAGAACAGGTAAGAAGAATTATATATTTCATAATAAATATGTCTTCTCTCACTGTAACTTTTGTACGGATGTGTTGTTTCTATGTGTTGAACACTAAGCTCAGAATAAAAAACCACAATTCTTATTACATCAACTCATTTTGAAACTTTACTTAATTCTGCTCTTAGAAATTTCTTCAGTTAAGGCTTTCACCATATTTTTTTTCTATTTTCTTCTTAGTAATGCGTATACAATTATTTTGCTGGGCCAAACATTTATAATTTCTTCTCTGAGTTTGACTTTGTCCAAATCAATGCTCTTACTTTGTCTGAGAAGTTTTCTCGCAATTGTGCCTTCATTTGATGAAATCTTCTTGGGTCGAAGACAGCTGTTTATCCTTGGCAAAACGGTTTTCATTTGGTTGATATATTGTATCTGAAATCCAGTTATATACATTTAGCCTAAAAGCATCTTCAGGAACTGAAGAAATTCGTTCATCCTTCCCAATGTTATATTTACATTGTCAGCTTGATTTTGAAATTAAATCAACAAATCTCTCAGATTTTCGTAATTTTCGTTCGATGGCAAGAAGGTGTCGTTGTACCTTTAAACCGAGGGCGTAGGAAGACACATGAATTGGAATTAATTTTTACAAAATTGGATTTCCATTTTTAAGATAGCGAATGGAAATCTGTTTACGTGAGTCCTAATAAATGTTTTGCCAGTTTCATTTTGCTGGAGATAATAGGAAGAGTAACAACGAAATGGTCTCAGGCTCAAACATCAAATATGTGAAATGTGATTCTAATTTGTGATTTATCTTTTTCAGGTGGTGCTTTGTTTGTAGTCACTCAACAGAAATAATTTCGATGCAATTTTATATATACTTCTATAATAAAAGTTTTCATAATTTTTGGTTTCAAAACCTATCGATGTAATTGTTGTCACCTTAAGAATCCCGAATATTTCTCAGGAAGTGCAATTCAGCCTTAGTTAGATTATATATGACTAGTACTCAGATGATATGAATAATTATTGTTGAATAATTAAACGCTACCAGATTTTTAATGAATAAAAATTAAAATAAAAAAAGCGTTTAATAAGCTGGAAACAATTTCGAAATAATCAAAGCTACTAAAATGAAGATATTCCTTGAAACAATTTTCTAAAAGAATACAATCAAATATTCAATTCTTATCATAAAAAAATTGAATCGAAATCATCGAACAAAATAATAAAATTTTATAAAATTAAAAATAAGATGAGGATAGGATGGAATACAAAACTAACTTGGTCCTCAAGATATTTAAACTTCAATTCATTACATTATATCACAAAAAAGATCAGTAATTATTAGTTTGGCTGTTAGCTAACTAACAAAAACTGCATTAAGAGAAAATAATTATCCTAACAAAATGATAATTAATATATTCAAAAAAAGGATAAAATGATACTATAATCAAATAAGGAACAAAACAGAAACTAAATATCCACACATGAAACATTTTTTCTTGCCTATGTTCATGGATTTTCCCAACAACTATCGAATTATTTCCATAAATATGATATATAGAGGATTTAATACAGTATAGAAATATTTCACTAAACAAAACAACCAAAAACGAAGAAGTAAGTACCTTGTAATGAATGTTTACATAGAGCGGACATCTCACTATTTGAAAAATAGATTGAAAAGTCATGAATACTAAAAAATATTGAACTGCATTAACAAACCATGAAATACATTCAATTAGAAGCCCAATGTTTCTTTCGTTTTGGTACATCTACAGTTGTACAGGAATTGAATGCAGAAAACTCGAGCTTCTTACATGATTCCTGTGGAGACATCGCTGCTACAATCATACGGACAAAATGCCAGTAATCTTTTTATAAAAATACTTTAAAAAACAGATCTTCATTTTTTTCATTGCTAAGATTTTGTGTTTACTGTAAAATTTGGTGTTACCAAGTTACGAGGTTCGCCACTCAAGCCGATGATATATCCCAAATTGGCGCGTCGTTTTGGGAGCGAATTCTCATTGGCTGCTACCCAGCTGGTGCGATATAGCACGCCTTGTAGTCTTTATTTACATCATGTGCGAAGATCAAGAATCATATAAGGATTTATTTTTAATACAATTCGCAGACGACGTGAAAACATGCTGCTTGATATACGAAAAACAATATAGGCACATTAGGCACATAGACAAAATATATTTTTAAAATTTTATGTTCTATGCTATGGTTACACAGTTGACATGTGACATTTTAAGTATAAAATTGTCAACCAAATTTGTTATGATTTGAATTTTACTCCGTATAATAATTAATTCATATAAAATGTTCATAAATTACTTAGATTAAATGTTACATCTCATTTTAATAAATATGTAAGCTTATTGTTCAGTTATGGAGTCTGATAGAATTTTAGTAGCTGCTGGTTTAACAGCAGCTGCAGTCGTTGGAGCATTCATATTTTGGGGGCCTTCCCCGAATTCTGGAAGTGGTAGAGGTAGATTAGCGGGCTTAGTGAACCTCGGTAAAACTTGTTTTTTGAATGCTGTACTTCACGCTTTAGCAGCTTGTCCAAGTTTCATTACTTGGCTAGAAAAAGACAAATTTGTGAAAGAAACTAGCCTACGTAGTACTTTGGCCACCGTGTTATCAGGTAAATAAAATATATAAATATAATGAATGAAATATAGTACAGTGGTGTGAAATTATATTGATTCTTTAGTTGTTAATGGTACCAATAAATCTGTCCAGGAAACTTATGCTCCTGCTGCAGTTATAAATGCTTTAAAACGACTAGGTTGGGTGATACCTGCTGGTGAGCAAGATGCACACGAATTGTTGAATGTAATTTTGACTACTCTAGATGAAGAAACTCAGAAGATTGAAAGGAAGGTATGATTATTTTGAATATGTTATATTTCATTGCTACAACGAATAATGGACAAATTTTAGGCTGGCTGTTTGTCTGATGCATTAGGCATGAATGAATTACAAAATGAAGATTGTCCTGCAGAGCAAGAAACTTTTGATTCTTTAGGTAGTGTTATGTCATTGAATGAATTATGTAGACCTATGAGTGCTGGTTGGCGCGGAGGAGCTATTAGAAGAAACAGGTGGATTTCCAGATCTTGTAGAGCTCTTCAGATGACCGGACCTCCACAACAACCAGTTAGTCATCCATTCACTGGGACCCTGACAAGCCAGTTAAGATGCACTGACTGTGGTTATAAGGTAAAATATTTATTTTAATATGAGTCGGGTGCTTTTGTTAGAATATTGAATACAATATAAATGTTTGGCTATGTCAAGTTTATTTATGACGTCCCTACTTTTTTCCAAACATTTCCACAGTTTCTTCCAATTATCAATTTGTATTTCTAGATTTTGAAACTAACAAAAATTTAAAATATTTTCTCCTATTTCCTGGACATCATTATAATTACAAATATTTCTCTTTGCTTTTTAACACTACTACTGCAGTGGGTGGGTGTATATACCTGGCATTGAGATTAACAAACAAGCTCGTTCCAGAAATTGATTGGCAGTTAAAACATCAAATTACTTCTAAAGGATGACAGTGTATTGTGAGCATATTTAAAACTCTAGGATGAACTTTTTTTGTAATTAGGGCCAAAAAATACTGGGAATATGAATTCATATTGTTTTTCTTTTTCAAATTTTCTTTAACTATTTCAAAGGACACTCCTTAAGGAACGTATTAACAAAAAATTTTGATGATAATATTTTTGATAATGTGAAGAACATGTAGCTTACATTCCCGTGTTGATGCACATAATTCTTTTTGAGATTGAAGCCGAAATTCTTCCAAATTTTTTAACTATTGTAAAGGACACTAATATTGAATACAACTTTTTATCATATGGTATAAGTTATCTGCTACAAAAAGTTTCAGATATCTAGAGAAAAATAAATATTAGCTAATAAAATACACACAAAATAGTTCAAAACACTGAATTCACTTGATAACATTCTATGCCGTCTAGTACAAGTGGTAAATAACTGAACAATTAATGGGTCTAAATCTTGATTGTTCAAATTTGAGTTAAAGGATAGGGGTTGAAGGTGAATAAGGGTTACATGATCCCTAACGGATAAAAACCTTAGAATGGGGAAAGAGTAAGTACGGCTGTACTTTACAGCAAATTATACCTTTAAAGAGAGGTAAAATTACATTTTTTGCTGAATATAAAAGTAAGTGAGCAGTGTTTGTATATGGCATCTAGATAGAATTTTTTTGCAATGATTAGGTTCGTTTTTGTTTAAATTTCAAAGAGGAATTAAAATATAATTATGAAAATGTAAGAAATAACTAGCAATGGTGAAGTAAGGGGAGAAACATTAAAAAAATTTACAATCCTTGTGGATAATAACATCTTTAGAATATAACTTTTGGGAGAAAATACCAATTTGGTACAGTGAAAGTTTCAATAAAATGGCTTGGTTGTTAAAGTGTTAAAACTTGAAAAATTATCATATCTCTAGTTTTAAGGACACAAATCAATGTTCTTGAATTACTTTTGATTTTATGTCCCCATTTAACAAGGAAAAATGGTAATGTATCAATTATGAACACTTAAGAGAAAACAATTGGGTACTAGAATATTTTGAAACTCTTCTAAATATATCTAAATTAAACAAAAGAATGAAAATAAATATTTTATATAAACTAATTATTGACACATTTTTTTTCCAACACCATTTTTTGACACTCCATCACCACCTCAAATCTGCTCTTCTTTGCACCCTTGGTGATCTATTCTACAACCTTTCTGTTCACTCGATAAGATGTTATTTTCCTTGACGTGCCTATAAATTCTGTTAGTGATACAAACTCTAAGTATCTTATTTAGAGTGAGAAGGAACGTGATAGGTCTGTACTGAATGGGGTCATTCGTCTGGAAGTTCTTTGGGAGCAAATGAGTGGAACCCAGTGCTAGAAAAGTTAGGGTATCTTCTGGGTTCTGTAGGAGGTAAGAAAATTTCGTCGCTAATCCCCTGTCTACACTTAAGAATTTTTTATATAAGAAGTTTTGGATGCTATCAACTCCCGGTGCTTTCCAGTTGTTGGTATTTTGGATTACGTCAGTCATTTACTTTAGTGTGAAGTTATGAAAATGCATTGGAACAATATTTAATCGCATCTCTTCGGCTGCTATCCACTCGGCGTTTCCCTTGTGTCTTTTGGTAATAAGAAGTTATTCTTTTGAAATTTTCAGTTTATCAAAAACTATTTTCTATATGCAGAAAAATGTAAATTGTAATTGAAATTTCAACTTTAACCAACTTTTTCTAATTTTAGTCTGCAGTTCGTTACGATAAATTTGAAAGTTTATCTTTGGCTTTGCCATCATGTGCCGGGGATCTTGGATGGGGTAGGCACAAATTACATCAGCTGCTTACCAATTTTGTTACTCCCGAGGTTGTCAATGACGTACACTGTGAGGGTTGCAATCGTGATAGAGATCCAGCGCGTCCACCGATCCTATCGAAACAAGTAAAAATTCTCAATTTTGGAAAGGTAAATTTCATCCTCATTAAAATTCGTTTCAAGTATTAGTGTAAAACGATTAATTTCAGTTACCTGTTTGCCTTTGTATCCATATTTCAAGAAATACATGGCAGAGTAGTGGTGTATCGAAACGACAGGATTATGTACAGTTTCCTATGAGGCTGTCAATGTCTGCTTATACCTTCATTCAAGCCCATTATCAAAGGAAAGTAACAAATTCTGTAAGTATCTCTACTTAACTTAATTTTCTACTGTATATTTTGATTATCTTGTCAACATATTCAAATATTGTACAGTCCCCTCTTAACGCGTAGAATACGTTCCATCAGTGGAACGTAATGAAAAACAGCGCTACGTTTGCCTTTAACGAAAATATCATGCATATACCTGTACCATACCCTAGAAAAATACTGAAACTCCTGACTGATTTGCTTTTCAAAATAACTCGTGAATAATTCAGTCAAAAAGGGTGATAGGCACGATTGAATGCAGAAAACCAGCTAAACACAGTGGCTCGAGATGTTGTTTATCACCAAAAGTCGATGCGAGTTGATGTTGATTTATTCTCGACGAAAGTCATAGAAAATCATCACACGAAATTGATCGCCATTTAATTCCATTTTTTTGACCAAGAGGTATGTTTTTAGTATCTGTAAACAACTCAAATAGCACTCATATGGTAGGGTGTGTATGATGGCAATAGCATATTCACATCAGTGTTGCCATATCTCAAAACAATTAGCTTGTAACTCTCTTATTTCAAGGAAACATCAAGCGTGTCTTGGATAGATTTATTTTCTTTGTCAGTGACTTCTCTGGTATTTAGTATGAAAATGTAGCTGAAATGTGTTACAAATACTTCTTTTCTACACTTCTGGCTCATTTACTAATGATTATTCTTCTTCAGTTTTTTAGTAATTTTCCATACACACAAATTTTTTCTCCTAAAAGAGAGATATTTTCTAAAAAGTTGTTACTTTGTTATTTTTTGAGCTCTTTAAGTGCTTCTTTAAGCTGTAGGGTAGTTCTATGTAGGTTGTCTTGGGTGGCCCCAAAAATTTGAGTGTGGTTTAATTTAGGTATAAAAATAATGGGTTATAAAGTATTCATATAACCGCTTATTGAAATTTTCTATTATTTAGTTAATTTCCTTTATGACACTATCTGTTTTCCTTCAATTTAAGGGAGTGAATGACAATTTGCCACTTTATCTTCTTTACAAGTTAAAATTTTTAAAACACAGCTGTTAACCGAATGAAAGTAAGTGCTGACTAATTTTAATATTACCCTATAATCCTTTAATTTGACAATAAACCAATAGAAAATGTTCGGCGCCAACTATTCCATGTACTTTATGAATAGAATATAACTGTCTTCGAAATTTTAGAACTTTCCTATTTTTCTAGATTGAACATTGACGTTTTTTAGGCTTATACAAGTACTAGCGAAGGTGGAAGTCCCCTTTCAAGTAGTACGCCGTTGTGTTGGACGGGAAGTTCTCTAAGCGATATGGCAAACGAATTTAGAAACGTGTATCAATTAGCCGCCGTTGTTGTACATACAGGTAATGCTCATTCGGGACATTTTATAACATACAGAAGAGGATGTCAAAATAGCAGGTGAGAATATATACAATTTTTAAGTCAACAAAATCAGTTAAATAAATGGAACCGCAAATTTACTTGATCAAAAATAATTTGAAATTGAGATAAATTTATTTTTCCAATATCTCGTTTTGTGAAAACTGGTTTCATATGTAGAGAAAAGTTTCCCAACGAATTTATTATCATGAAAACCAACAAGCGATCAGAAATTTGGCTGGATATTCTTCTACATCCATGCGGTATACTCTATAGAGTATGGAAAGGGTAAAGAATAGGGTGACTGTTATTTCCCAAAACAAGCTTTGGTCTTCAAATGCCTCACAAAAAAGTATCAGACCCAAACTAGCCCTTAATATACACATTAACCCGTGCCTAAATCATAATCCATTTCTCATTCAAATAACATGAGATTGTTTCACTTTTTGTAGTTAATTTTTTTCTATTGAAATAACTGTAGGTAAAAATACTTGAAAGGCTATTTCTTGTAGGAAATTTAATGCTCAAAAAAAGATCTGAATGCTATTTCGATAAAATTTACAGTTTAAACATTATTGAATAATAGAGTTGTATACATAGTTAAATTCATCTTTTTTTTTCTAATTTCCACCAAAATTTTCATTTTATAAACGCCTACAGATAGGTAATGAAATAAATAAATACAAAATTTGGATCTAAAAGTATATTTTTGCTTATAAATAATAATATCAAAATATTTATAGTATTTTTTAAATTTCTACAATTTTTTTTGTCAAACTTTTTTCAGTTGCAGTAGGATATTTGGCTCTGTATTACTCTTGCAACTAATGATATAATCTTTTGTTAATTGAATAGTTATTTCGGCTACAACGTTTAAAACTTGCAAATTATTAACTTATGCCAGACCATTCAAAAAATCATCATTTCAACTACGTATCAGCATTAGTTTCTATAAAATCTTTCCTCATATCAAATCTATCGAAAAGTTTTAACGAATCCGAATTAATAAAAAATCAATACCGTTCTTTTCTTTCTTTTCTAAATTTTTTACCTCAAAAATAATATATCATTTGAACAAATCCTTACAATGTCAAAGAGCAGCTATTTCAGAATTTAAATACCATAATTAAGTGTTTTTTAAATTTGTGTAGAACAGATTTCAAAATTTTTATCAATCGTTCTGTATTGACAAACAACTTTTAAAAACATTATAAATAAACAAATCTTTAGGTTCTTTTTCAGTTGTGTATCTAATTCATAAATATCCCGAAATATATGAATTTTTAGAGTGTAAATCTCCTTAGGCATTCAGCGAGCATGTCGAAAGGCTCCTGTTTTGTGAAATTTGACTTTTTCAACATCCATTGTATATAGGAAAATCTGACAATTCTAAGAACTCTTTGTAGTCATCAAGAGGTAAGAAAAAGCACAAAAACTCTTGAACTTTGGCATTTGTTTCTCCAACCTTCTTAAACAATGGAACGTTTGGACCATCAGTACCTGGTATTTTCATAATAAAAACAAAAATAGTTCGTAAATGTGATGTTTGCAAGATAAGAAGAAAATTCAGTTTGAACTATTTGTTCCAAAATGATCGCCTTTCCACTTCGACAACCCAAAGTTGAGTTAGTTGTACCCTAACAAACCGTGTGAGATTGTAAGAAACTCAGTTAAGATGAAATAATCTATTTAAGCAAAAGTAATGTAGAAATAAACATTAACATGAAGGTTTTAAATAAAATAAACTTGTGTTGTACTCAGTACAACGCGCGCTTGTTGGTGTCATAAAAGAGGGACCGCCCGCCGGAAGATTAGGTTAGGTTAGAGTGTGAAATTTCAATAAATAACCTAAAATAATAAAAAAAAAAATTTGGATACACTACTCCTAGCCGTGATTTATATTCGAAATACTATTCCATGATAGGTGAATGTCACAATTTCTAAGTTTAGCGCCATCTCTAATGACTTGGTGTTGTCTTCTTTTTATAGGGGTTTCAAAAATAGTTAGTTTTCTAAAATAGTTTTAATTTAACAACAGCTCGCTTCTTCTCTTGAAGGGCACCGATGGTTCTGTTCCTTCGATTTATTAATAGGCCTCTTGGACACTTAAATATTGATCTTTTTTTTCCTTGTACACATAATAAAATATTATTTTCATGTACTTATGTCAGTGCTGTTGGAGTATTATAGTTATAATATGTAAATTTTCAAAAATCAAGAAACCGTGAGAATAAGAACAAATATCATGAGATCATATGATTGAACATGAAATCGTGTGATCTCACGATACACGATAAGTCGTAAAATGTATCCTCCGTTTACCGGACACAGTAACTGTCGAAAACCATATAGCGATCGTCCTCCTCCCTATCTAGCCTCCGTGATTTTACGTTTACGCTGGCTTTAGACGATTCAACATTATGTGACATATTACAATATTGATTTTGTTATAGGTGGTATTATACTTCAGATGTTGAAATTAGAGAAGTATCAGTCGATGAGGTACTACAAAGTACAGCTTATATGCTTTTTTATGAAAAGAGCTCTACGATGGCTGGGATATTTTGAAACGATACCAAAAAAAAAAAAAATTCCTTGTGATGTGTTTATTTGGGATGTAACAAAATATTTTTTTATTTATAGTGCGTATCATTCCTTAAATAGAATATTATTTTTTTATCGAATTTCACCTTTTCAAAGACTATTAGCACACAATTTCATTGAACTGTTAAATAAGTTATAATAAACTAAAATAAAATTCCAAAAAGGCTATAAACTGTATTTAATTACTCAATGTGTTGATTATATCAGAAATTTAATACTTAATTAAAAAATGTTACAGCAATAAAAGTTTTTTCTTTCTATTGGAATAACATTTGTTTTTAGATTAAGTAAAAATGTGTATTGGAATAAACATGGAGCCTTACAAATTTTAATTTGAAATGTGTGATTGTGTAAGATGAAAAATTTCACTTTACAAATGAAAAATTCATTTTAAAAGTGGAAATATTATTTATAGAAGTGGGAGTTTGAGTTTAAAAGGAAGGTAAATGTGAAAAGGGGAAATGAGGACATTGAAAATAACCTCCACGTAGAAATTTCAATTATACACTTTTGTACATTGTACAAATAGCATACAAGTCTTGGAACATATTTTTGGATTTTTTTAGCTGTGTAAATTTACTTGATATTTGTTGCCATGTTTACCAATATTAGTTATCAAATAAGTATTTACAGAAAAAAAATTCATTTCACCATAATTATTAACCTTTTCCATCCAGCTGACTCTTGTAATTCCTTACATTCAAACTCATTTTTTCGTTACAAGGTATGTTTGAAAATTACAGCGGAGTAGAAGACTACTAAACCACAATAAGTCCATCACTCACTGATACTAAAAAATATCTATTGGTTGTTGTATCCATAACAACAAATACATATTTTATTCCGTCCTTTTGAATCAATCTAGGAGAACTCGAGCTGATATGGACACCTGATCAAAAACTTGAACATTAGAAAAAATAATCATAGTGATCTACAATGGAACAATGAAGATAAAACGATGAAGTCTTCTAATGTTATTACCAAACAGAGCTACATAATGAAAACAAATCGTATTGGTTCGTTCCAGAAAAACGAATTAGGTTACTATCTGGTCTGATTTCAGTAAATATCTTGGTAATGATTTGGCGGATAGATCAGTCCCTCTACTAGAAGAATTAAGCTTGAAACTTGATATATACAGAATAAAATTAATACTTATAAGGATGATAAAACACTAAATAACAGAACAAATGTTTAAAATATTTGACAAGAAATAATTGAATAGGAAACATAATTTTCAGTAATTAATTAGAGCTCCGTTTTTTTAACCACTTTTTTCGTCTTGACATGGAGTGAATTAAATTTAGACAAATGATTTCATTCAAATTAAGCAGTTTCTATAAGTTTCCAAGATCTTATAGATTTCTAGTTTGTTGGATATATGGCACTAGCAGCCGAATTAAAGACATGTTTTCTCAAAAAATTAACTTTAATACTAACTTTAATATATTTTCCGAACTTTCGAATACTTATGTATTCATCGTCTGGGAAATCATTAATAAAGATTTCCGGTGATTTTTGAGTATTGATTAATAATGAACACCAAAGTTAGTCCACTTTGGTGTTTCCTTGCCACGTGCCCAATAAGAAACCACTCCTTATATATGTATTTATATATATACATACATATATAAATAATATAAAATATAATTCAAAATATATGAATATGCTAATAATAAAATTTACTAATATTTTTGCTTTTTTAAAAAACTTTTTATTTTCCATTTAACTGAGTTTAAATAATTTTGGTTTCATCCATCGTTGCCCCAAAAGTATCTCAAATATATCGCATTTCAAATTTTATGTTGATTTTTTTGATATTTCAATTCAAACTGATCGGGTGTTAAACTGGGGTCGAGTCCTAATTGTTTCATCTTAACTACAACATCAAAAAGATAATCATAACATTCCGTCATTGTTTTTGCCTGTTGCCAAGTATCTCCCCAAACGTATACCTGGAAATTGAAGTTCACAATAAACACTTAAATATTTCAATATACTTGATACACATTTTCTCACCCCGTGTCTACGGACTAGTACAGCGCATGTAAATGGGTAATTCTTTATTGTCTCGGCTAACATATCTCGCAAGTCTTCTTCAAATGGTGTATTTTCAATTATTGGAACTATAAGCTCTTCATCGTACCTATACAAATATTCGCTAAATATTTATGGGGCGATGACCAGTTTTGACAAGTTTTCAATAATTTCGATTGAAAAGCGTGGTTTATTAGTAATTTTTATAGTTTGGAAATGTATGTTAGCACTATTTTTACTGTAGAGGTCTATTTACAGAAAAAACTGCTAATTATATTATTAAATGTGAATATACAAGGCATCAACCAATATTTGGATATGGATATGTCCCTTATATTAGTTACTTTCCTATTCAAGTTCTTTGTTATTGCAATTGTTACTCCTTCCTTTGCTGTTTGGCCTTCCTTTCTGCCTGAGTAGTGTATATGGTATTTGTTCTGTACCTTCATTGTTCCTTTTCTGTTTCGCTGATTTTCAATACATTTATTTCTTTTCCTTCCCCTGGCAATACTAGCGCTTTTAAAAGAGGACATATCGCTGGCCCGTTCTTGATTTACTATTGAAAACATTGAGACATACACCCAAAGAAGATCCAAGAGGCTCCTGCCAAGCCAAATTGAATTTTACATATTCGTGGCAAAAAATTGCTACTCATTGTGTGTCACAAACACTTGACAATTTCTGAAAGACAGAGCTACTAAGAATGGCGCGGGTAACGTTAGAAATGTTAAACAATTGTGGACATCTTACATCTACCCTACATGCCAGGAGAGTCGTTTGTGAATTCACGAAGATTCATTTAAATCAACATGTGCGCAATGGTTCGTGACGACTACTCTATTTCTGCGTCTAATAATCACAAAGAAATAAATCTAAATTGGAAAAAGTTTTTAGTTAAATGTTAAACATTTATTTTAGAAATTCTCGGCGACTTATCAATTATTATATTTGGGGTGTATCTCCTGGTGCATAAAATTAATTATCAAAAAAACCATATCTATGGAATATTAGTGACATATATTAATACCTATCCACAGTTTAACATGATACACTCTGTTTATTGCTTATATAGTTAAAAGTATATTACCTAAAGTTAACTCCCGTTTTTTGGTTACGGATTCCTTTAATCATTTCCAGATGTGTGCATCTGAATTCTTTTCCAGGAAACAGAAGTGTGGCTAATACAGCAGCTTTCGAATGGGTATGAATAACTGCACCTGCTCCTCTCATCGTATATGCACACATGAATAGAGGTGTACATTGGCTTTTCTTCAATTTCTTTTCAGGCGGCGGTAATTCTAAATCTTTATTATCTATAGTTTGTACAAACATATCTTCCGGCTTTATTCTTTCTTTTTGTACAGCCGACGGAGCGATGTATATTTTTTCTTCGTACTTTATGCTTATCCCGCCACCTATAATATTTTGATATGTTATTTATTCTAGAAATAGAGGAATAATAAAAATTATAGATTAAAAAGTTCTACGTTATATATGGAGAAAAATAAATTTATGGAAAAAAGTAGAATAACCTAGAAAAGTCTTGGATTCATGTTTTGTTGGACAATAATTCCCAATTAAATAATCAATGTTCAACCATTTTGTAAAAGTTAATACATGTTTATTTTAACGCACTTAAAATCTTTGTTTAATGATGTCTATTAATGGATACATTTCTATTAATTGCTGGTAGTTAAATTTGGAGAATATACTGCAATGGTGGACCTGTGAATGGGTGCATTATTTCAATGTAATAGAACACCTTCGTGCATCATTCCCCGGCATTTTACACACCAGGTATGACAATTAAGGGATGAGATTGGCGCCTGTGGTAATACTGAACAACGAACCTGCCCTATTCATACATATTTTTTACAGTTATGTTCGAGATAATTTCAAAAAAGTATGAAAAGAGAGGTCTAAAAGGATAGTTATATTGAAAACAGAAAGCTTAGTTTCTAAACTAATAATATACTAATTTTTAAATATATATTTTTGAAGAACAATTTTCAATTCACATTTCTTCAATATCAAATGAAAATTTAGTATATAAGTTGTTACTTTGTCTACAATAGAAATGAATGATCATCACTTATATAGCTACATACATTTTAGATTTTGTAATTATTTCCTTTGCATCTTTGCTTCCCATAGAAATTAATGAAATTACTGTACCCCATTTTTTTGACCGTATATGTACTCACCAGGATAAGACCCATTATACTTGTTTTTCTTATTTTAATGAGAAAAGCCATCATTTTTATAGTCACTTACCAGTTCCTGTAACCCATCCTAGATCATAAAACTGACGGCATAATTCCGGAATCAAATTTTTTGGATGTTCTTCAGAATATTTGGGATTCTTGTAGGCCATATTTCGGAAATTTAATATAATATAAAGGATCTTAAACTATTAGAATATTTTAATTGTACATTAACTACAAATCTGTTTATGTTGACCTAAACCTATAACCTAACCTTTTATCTTACTTTTATCAGGTTATGTTTGACGAGTTAAATATAAACAAAAACCATAGGCGTAGTTAATAGTTATTTAATCGAGTTTGTATTATGTATTTTGGCCACAAAATTTTTAATTCAAATATTCACGGGCACCCTTTAACGTAGTAGCTTTTTTTACGTGAATTCTGATAACGAGAAGTAGCTTTTTTAAAAAGATTTTTTATTAGATTTATTTAAATTTCAAACGATTATAATAATTTATTGCTTGTACAATAATGAGTTGAGAACTGAATTTAGCCACAAGGAACATTGGTGATCTCACTAAGTTTCTAGAAATGCTTGGTGGGGTATGTGCCGTCAGCCTCTTTTTTTATGGAGACATATTTCGCGTTACAATTACAAATCATCATTTTACACAAATAACTCGAGGTCAAGTTGATTCTGTATTTTCACTTAGGTCTGTCAGAATAAATAGACAAAAATTGTGCTTATTGTGCATTATGCTATTTTTATTTTATTTATACCTTTTCGATAATTCTACTGATTATTGATTATAACCTTAATTATATATAACGCTCCACTATAGTTTTTCAATGTTAAGTAGCTCTGGGAATTGCAATACAAAGACCAAACATTGTCGGATGGTTTATACAAAGATGAGAAATCGAAGATGTAGATAATTAATTCATATTTGTCTACACGAAATTTGGTTGGTTTAAGTATCCAATGAGATATTCACGATTTAAGTTCACTCATCGTTCCTTATCAACAGCTAGTTGTTTTTTTTTTATTTATTAGTATTCACATTTTAAAATTATTTACAATCTTACAAGGTTTTCCAGAATATTGTGCCATATCAAAGTTACATTTTCTTAAATGGAACACCCTATATTATATTCCATATTTGGAATTAACTTGACTTTCCCATTACATTAATGTAGGTTTCTGATGTATTCTACGGGGCATTTAAAAAATTTCTAACCAATTTTCCTTGAACATCAACAAGTTCAATACCCTGTACAATTAAAGACAAATTTTAGAAAAAAAATCTGTTACTGCCAAAACATTCGAATAGTAGTAAAAATTCTGGAAAATTATTTATTTCGTATTTATTCATTGAATCTGATACAGGGTGAATGAAAATACTAATACATTATTTTTTCGTTTTTTTTTTTCAAATGAATCATCCTGTATTTTAAATGAGTATCGAAAAGTACTACCAACATTTTTCTTTTTTGTGAAGCATAGTTAAAATTATTAGTTCTCGAGATACTTTGATTTTTGTCTGTAAATAATGATTATGTACCTATATCTAATGATTTAATAATTAATTGTGAGTTCGCAATGACTTATTGGTCAAAAACCGAATGTTCTTGATTTTAAGCATCTTCTGTTGTGAAATTAGTTTTTTTCAACAATTTTTGAAAGGAAGATAAAAATGAACATTTCGATAATTGGTGGGAAGTCCTTGTACTAATGTAAGGAAAAATGTTTTATGTTTGATGTTTCGTTTCTGCTTTATTTTTTAATTGATTAGTTATCTATCTTTTAAATATGATTAAAAAAAACTATAAACATAGTTTTGAAATAAAAGAGACTCGCCGTTGTGGCTCACAATCTCTTATATACTGTGACCGGGACACAGCCGCACGCTCGCCGTAGTGTTTCAATTAGTATGATAATTTTGTTATAAATTCTAAGTGAATTAAATTTTTACGAAAAATTCTTTACCGAAGAAACATTACAAAACAAAACCAAATAATAAAGAACAAAACTAGTGGCAATCAAAGTATACAAAATTGCCCTTTACTTATTTTATGGTAATAACCAAAACAATGGACCAAAGATACTGCTGCCCTCATATTTTCATGGAATTTCAGGAAACTTTTAACCATGCCTGGTAGACTGGACTTTTTGTAAGCTCGTGTGCACTCGTCTCAAAATGTACTTCTGACATATTCAGTCATTCATTGCTATCTGAACCTGTTATCCATCCTAAGTGGTGTTCCACAAGACACTATATTAACTTCCCCACTCAATTTATTTATTTTTAAGCATCATATTCCAGTACCACGAAGTCCCTCATAAACCATGCAATTATATACCATCCCCGAAATTCACCCATTCAACAAGTTAACATTTACTGTATCTAACCCACTTACCTACTGAAAAAGTCAATCCTTTAATACTGCCAATACAATTTTCACTTCTAGTGAAGACATTCTAATTCCCAAGAAAAAAATTGCCTTATTCTCCCCTTCGGCTACTAGTATTGATCTACTAAACCTTCCCAGCAACTGATGATAATGTTATGTAATCGCCATACTGATTTTGTGTCGTTTTCTTGTAATCAGCCCAACTTATTGAACAGTTCAACCAACGACAAAAAATAATGTAGCCGAAGCTGCATCCTCTTCTCTCTCTCTTTCTGCGCAATTTTTGCAAAACGCTGGCATAAGAATGATTAAATATCACACTCAATAATAATGCAAATATCCATCCAAACATTGTAGAGAAAACAAATCCTGAATTATAATCACAAAAACGAATCCAAAACAAAAAAAAAAACATTAACAAGAATCACTTGATTCTAGATAATCTCCATTAATATCAATACACTTTTGCGTATGTTTGAAGCAATTGTCCTAGCATTTTTTCCATACCGGTTGAGGAACCTCCAAATAATGTGGTTTGAACATATCAACCGTTTCTTCAGGTGTAGAGAAACGTCGACTTTTATTTTTGATCTGCGGGAATCATTGGGTGCCAAACTAGAATTGTACGGCAGATGACCCATCAATTCGATGTTTTGACTTCCTACGTAGGTCTAAGGAACGGTGGCGACATATCTAGTTATTCGGAAAAAATAGGCGACAATTTGCTTCGAAGTATTTCGTGCGCTTACAACGTCGAATGTCATAGAAAAACATCGCACGAAAATGATCCCGATTTAATTCCATTTTTTGACCAAGCTGAATGCTCCAAGTATCTGTAAACAACTCAAATAGCACTTTTATGACAAAACGTTTACCATTAAAAATATTAAACTTTATGATGCAAAGTCAGATTTGATATTCACATCAGTACTGCCATATTTCAAAACTTCAGTGGCAACCTTCGTAAAACAAGTTTCATTTTCAAAACATATATTACACAACATTAATAGACATATAATTTTTCAAAATAGAATATTGATTTCTAGGCATTTATTAATACTGTATGAGTGCGAACATTCGTTCCATTTCTTTTTTTATGATTATTGGTTAAAAATTCTGATAAACTACTGCTTTGCGTAGTAATGGTAGAATCTCTAGGTTTGCGTTTCCTTTTCCTGCATATCCATTTACACGGCGGTAATATCCTAAAAATGAAGAATAAAAATTAATATTCCTATGTATAGATTTAGAATGTAGTTAAATGTAGAAATATACATAGAGTATGATTATTTGGATGAGAAACATTGAAATTTCGTTATTAGGGAATGTTTCATCAACACATCAAAGTATTAAATTTACTTTTGCCTCTAATGCGACAAACCATATCTCTGAATACGTCGTCTTTTAGTTTTTTAAAACGACAATATCCCTATCACTATAAGTGATAGCTTCTGAGATAATACCTCCAAAAATTTGGAAATAAGTACTAGAACACCCTAGTTGTTCTAAAAGTAAGTAAACAATTTCGAACGATTTCAAATTTTTAATAACAGAAACATAAGTAATAGGTACGTAGTTATCTAGAGGAACAGGTTTCTCAAATTCTGACCAATTTATTGTCGTTTCATGACTACACTTTTCCATGTTTTACTGATAAAAATACTATCCCTATGGACCTGTTGAAGACATCTTCATATTCAGTTATTTTGATAAGTATCCTAGGACATCAAATTGGACCTGTTTTTTATAAAGCTAATTCAACTGCTCAGGTTCATCTGCTGATGTAGCATAATGTAATAGAATCATTAATCCTTGATATCTAGATGCTGCTCTTTTAGACTATTATAGTATTTGGAGGAGGACTATTGTGGTAGATGGATGGGAGGACAGGATTTATTGGTATGGCCAACTCGATCATTGGACCCCATATCTTCACTTTTGTTTATGTGGAGGTAAGTTAAATCAAAGGCTTACGACAGTGAACCCGACAATACTGATAACACCAGCCTACTTGGTAAATGTTTTCACAGAAGAAGATATATTTCAACATTCGTCGCAGTAGTAGTCAGGAACACAATTTTTTTTTCATTTGTGGAACGGCAGACCACGTTCTCAAATTATTACATTCTAAATAACATCGGGTGAAAAATAGTTATTCTATCTCGTATATCAGAAAAAATTATTTCATGTTATCGGCGACTACAGCTCGAATTTATCTGAGTGGTGATTTGCAACTGGAAGATAGAATGACGCCAGAGAGCACTAGAGTGTCTTTAACTATATGAATCTAATAAGATCGTTGGCTGGTGCTAGAGATCCGGAACGAAGAGATGCCAGAACCTGAACTCCTCTTTACTAGTTTGGGATCTATTGATATTCAATTGTAATATGGTGACAAAGAAGTTGAATGTTGTGGTATTTAAATGAGAATATGAACAGTTTGAACATCGAGAAAGTGGAACAACGAAGTGTCCCTTATCTATATCGGTTGAAGATTAGTTGGAGCTCTTGAATCCAGTTTAGTGTTTATGTCTTGTATATGATAGGTTTTAAGAAGTCATACGGTGCTAACAGGGATTAAGTGGCTTCAAATAGGCATGCACCACTATTTTTGTATTTAAAACTGATGTGGTAAGAATGAATAAGAGGTGAAATATATGATGAAGATACCTACAGGAGTTTTATCTAATTTAGAAAGAGTTCTGTAGATCTTCAAGATTGTGGATGATTAGATCATTGATTTAATAAAGGCTTTGTTTTTGTTCATTGATGAATAACACAATCGTGTAGTATGATTCGATATTCCCTCTTTTAAGACAATTCTATATTACTCACTTCTAATAGCCGAGAACTATTTGTAAAGTTTCGTATATTGAAAAATTACGACATTAAACACAATCATGAAGACATCATTCAACGTTATTGCGGTTCCGAGGTCCTCACGCACGTTACATGACCCTAAATTAGTTGATGAAATGTGCATTAGGTAGTGTAATTGTTACTTATATCAAATACTAAATCCATATTTTCCAAGGACATATTGCCTCAGCTCAATTTCCATTTGAATTTTATTAGAGTATTAGGTCATTATCTAAATGAGATAACATCGCGTCCTTTATCTCAACGCGCATAAAAAAGTCGTTTCTACACAGTTTCATATCTATTATGTTAACAAAGCGTATTTTCACTATGGTCTATAATAAGTTTTGGGAAGAATGACATCAAATTAGACATTACTCTACGAAAGTAAATAATGCCGAGAGAGAAAGTATTTTTCTATTGTCCAGACAAAATATATGCGTCCATAAATTGAGGCAAACATTCATTTTATTTACTATTTTATAAAACAAAAATCTATAACAAAAGGTAATAATCTACCTAATTTTTATTGATGAAGTTATTCTTGACAATATTACTGTAACAGAATTTTTATATTGTTCCTTGATTGTTCAAGTGATTCAAAAATACAAATTTGGAAAAAAATATAAGATACCTGTTTTTTCTATATTAACATGCTTTGTTGGAGAGAAAATATAGAATTCAGATTATTAACATTCACATTTTATCCTTTTTTTCTGAATCATAACTAAGATTAACTCCTAATTGACTTAATATGCTTTTCGTTGAATAATATCATTGGCGGTATGTGGAATTGAAGTTCATTTTTTAATTCGTTTCATAGAAGTATGTTCTCACTGATATCCATGTTTTCGTCTTGGAAACTCAAACACATCATCCTTTATCATCAAAATCATCCTTTATCAATGGACATGTGAGTCCAAGTCCAAACCTCCGACTGACTTATGATAACAATGTTTTTAATATTTCACATTGTGAGATGTACCAAATAGCAACGCTCTTTGACATTGTCTTCGGGTCTCAAGCCCGAACGAGGGCTGTTAAACTGCTCTGATGAGACGTAATGACGTTGAAACTAATCAGTAGTTACAGCGTCTCCTCGCAATTGTGAACCATAGGGGATGTTAATATCGACTAAAGGGTCGATTGACATCCCGCTCTTCAGAGAAGTTGTGATTCAATATTCGTCGAGGTATTAGCCAGTAAAGTAGTTGTTTTCCCCTTTGAAGATCGGCGGAATACATTTTCAAAATATTGATTTTCGAAATTATTTCAGAAGTGAATATTAGAAATCCTTTACTGTGATACATATTCCACACATCACACACTATTGAAATCTATATTATTGGCGTCTACGGTAGATTTCTACCTGACCAATAGTTCGCAGTTGAAAGTGAGGATTGCACCACTTATCGTTCGCCGGAAAATGTTTAACTACATATATCAAATAGCGACGCTCTTTGACGTTGTTTTCTGTTCGGGTCTCAAGCCGGAAACTGCTGATGAGACGTAATGACGTTGAAACTAGTCAGTAGTTACAGCATCTCCTCGCAATTGTGAGCCATAGGGGCTATTATCGAATAAAGGGTCGATTGACATCACGATCTTCAAAGGAGTTGTGATTCAATATTCGTCGAGGCATTAATCAGGAGAGTCATTGTTTTCTCTTTCGAATTCATTTTCAAAATATTGAATTTCGAAAAGATTTCAATAGTAGAAATTCTGTATTTTCATACATTATCAAATATTAAATAGAATTCAATTAGAAAGTTATATCGGAACAGACTAATATAGTAAGTCAAATAATGTGTGGGACAAGATTTGTTCATCTATCGTACTAATGAGTTTTTTTATAATTATATGTATTTTTTCCTTTTTAAAAAGTTCATTTTCCGGTAGGATAACAAAATTCAAGTCGACAAGCGTGTGCTAGATTATACAAGAAGAAAATCTCGGCAAGTCAATCAACGTTAGAAGTTCGTAAAAGATAATAAGTTCAAGATTGCAAGTTTTGAAATGCTCTGTATTTGACACATATACTCGATTTAATATAGATGAAATCATAATGATTTTCAAACTCTTGCTCGTGTTTTTGATATTTTACTATACATTGTGCTGTTAAATCAACGTAACTAATATCTCGTCTTTTAGGTCTAAAAGTGCTTTTGAATAAATCAGGACAGAAACTTTACAATTGTGAAAAATTACAAGCAAATAAAACACTAGCGTGCAGTGTAAAAATATATTGAGTTCTGAAAAAGCCAAAAAACTACAAAACTACAATACTTCCATAATGTGTGGGCACCCAATACCCTTAACTAAGATGACAGTGTCCACCATAATTATAATCGGAAGGAAGGCGAGATAAAATTACTCACCAGGGCGCCAATGAACCAAAATTGTAAACATTGATTCGTTGAGGAAACATATCTGTGAGTGATTATAGTAATGGTGATTTACATACTTTTCATGAGTTGTCCTATTTATACGATTCACGTTTTCAACAGTTATATGCCGGTGTTGCTTGGCCCGTTGATGTCGCTATTTCTAAATGGTTTGCTGTGGTACACGGCTGATCAGTTTTAGAAAATATTTAAAAGTTTGTTATCTATACGTGAGGAAGTTATCCGTTTCCCGTCAAATTTTTCTACTTTGTCCGCTTCTAAAAGATTGTTTGTCTCTATTTTTATTTTTATTCTGTTACCGTCAGACTTCTATTTCACTCGGTAATGTTTTTTTTTATTCATGAGAATTTTATCTTGTCTCACACATGTTAAAAATAATATATATTTTTCCCCCAACATCCTTTACAGAAATGGCATTCTGTCTTAAAAATAGGAAAAGTAATCCAGTGACAAACATTTTTGAGTATTTCCAACAACAAGAAAAACAAATATTTTGAATAACTTTATTTTCAGAGTTGTTCATAAGACTCATCAACTGAACGAGACAAAATTTCAATCATCACTAACTTAGTCAGTAACATATACTATTTATCAAAAGTAATAATATTGATAAGAACAATTATTTTTTGAATATATTTTTGTGAAAATAACTGAAAATTAATTTTTATAGGATACTGAGTAACCTCCTCCTCTTAACTCCTTATATTAACTCGTGAATCAACAGTTTCAGGACACAATTTTGATTTAAATATTTAGGTACTCAACCACTTCAAATCCTTTTTACACTTAAAACTCTTATTTAAAATGGATGTTTTTGTGTTCTGATACTCTATTTTAATTGAAAAGCTCACTTCACCTTAAATGATAAACGTCATTACAAAATAAACAGTTATATAATACAATGAAGCTTTTCATGCAAGTTATGAACCCCTTTAAATTAGTATCAGAAACTCTTCATGTTAGGATAAGCAAATTATATTGAATGCTGTCTTTATTGATTCAGCAAAATCGAAATCTACTAAACATTAATTACAGTATGTAATTTTCGAGTCAACAATATTTTTATATAAATCAACCAAACCAAAATTACTCGCTCTAACTTTAGTCTTAGTTTTATCATATTGTTAATTGTGTATATTTTTGAAGTTCTTGTAAAAGTTATAGTTAACAAGAGTGTTTTCAAAAAAGTGAGTTTTTCGAGTGACAATTCTATTTTGCTCAACCCTCAAAAATACTATCAATTCAGATATTCTCGGTTTGTTGCAAATACATTCAGTTTCCAGATTAGAACATTTAGAATGGTTTTTCCCGCAGAGCGAATAGACGGTTCGACATGGGTTCAATAACGAAGCAAATTGAAACAGTGATTCTGTTTATACTCTGTGGTCAAAGCTATTATGTTTAATAATACATAATAATCAATACCATTTCCGAAAAAGACCAATCTCATTTACTAGTGTATTGAAATAAAAGTATGTTGGGAACATTCATTTTTCTTTGATGTTATTCTATATTATAAATCTAAATTATATATTTCTTTCAGCCGTTTGTGATGGATTTCTAAGGAAATAACTGTGTTTAACGATATTAATAACTTCTGTTGTTACTTACCATATACTTCGGCAAAAGTGCGTTGAAAATATATAGTAAATAATGGGATTTGCTGCAGAATTCAGCGGCGCTAAACTTTGTACGAATGTTGCTATCGCAATATTGGTTTGAGTCTGAGGTATCTGTTCGTATACTTGAAGAAGATCAAAAATCATGTAGGGACTCCAGCATAGAATAAAAACTAAAAAAAAAAAACATTTATATATTGTGATGGACGACAAAATTGAGCAATACGAATATATATACTGTACTCTATTTTAATATTGTTCAAAGATTTCATGTGCAATACATAAGTATTCGAAAGCTTGCAATTTACACTGTCATAAAACCTAATCTTCAAAAGATCTTGTGCTCGATTCGAGCTTCGTCGGTGTTAATGAGGGATCGCCGATCGGCTAAAAAAACAAATCTCTCATAGCATTACCTCATCCTGGAAATTGCTTCCGTTTGTTTACATTATTTTTCTTCAATCTCTATAATTTTCCGGATAAGCTACCAAGGCTAGTTTCATTTTTTTTAAGTGGAAGCTGTTTCAGGTGATATTTTTGTACTATTGCCTCAACTTTTCCCATCGCCCAGCTTCTTTCTGTAAAGATAGTCTCAAAAATAATCGTACCTCGACAAGGCTTGGATCGCTATCGCCGTAAGGTCTATTTATCCATTGGTTGATCTCAGGTATTAAATTGTAGGCCCAGCGTCCTTTTTGGGAGTGTTTTCATCTATTTTGCCACATATGCATCAGGGTTTCTTTGCGCGTTTCCGTTTTGTTGGTCCTCGTATCTCACGCCTCTTTCTTTGATTATGAGATTTATCGGAGCAATTCCAGCGATTATTTCTGCCGCATTTAGTAATATGGATCGTATGTCCTTGTTATTCTAATGGCAAGAAGTCTTTGTATTTTGTGCAGTTTTTTCTACCACTGATTTATTTTCTGTGATCGCGTGCTAGATCGGAACAGTGTATAACATTTGAGAATGCTCTACACTGGCTGGGATTTTCCTTTTTAAAGCTCTTAGTTTTTCAACATTCAGTATTAAGCACGAGAGAACTGAAACTGTTCTCTCCACTTAAACTACAGTCCGCCGAATATGCTCCCCAAAAGTTAACTTCTTGTAAATACAAACGCCGATGTATTTAATAACCGTATTTGGGTTGATTACAGGTCCTAGAATATTGACCTAAATGGGATCAATCTTCCTTCTTTTTCTTAAGAGACAGAAGCCAGAAGGTGACAGACTCAAGTTGTATACGAAACCAACTTGATTGTCAACATATTAACTTCGTGGCATCCTATGTCAAAAAAAAGATCAATGATTATTAGTTTGGATAGATCTATATCTATCTAACTATCAGTTCCTGAATTTAGATGCTTAGCTATTCAAAAAGCAAAAACTTAATTGAAAGAAAATAATTATCACGAAAAAATGATAAATAACATATTCATGAAAATGATAAACTAAAATAATAATACATTATCCAAATATTTCACCAAATTAAAATCTAAATCACCATAAAACTAAAGACGTAATTTATTTATCAAGTGCCTTGTACTAATTATGACGCTCTCACATAGGGCAAACGTCTCAGTATTTAGAAAATAGACTAGCAGGTCATTAATACGTCAAAAAAATAGAACTGCATTAACGAACCATGAAATATCAAAAAAACATAAATTCAATTATAAGAATTTAAAAATTAGGAACGAAAACTAATACACGAAAAAGAGAATTTTTAGAAATGGTTCACATTCATAAGAACGAAAAAGCTGTAAATAATAAAAAAGATCAAAATAATTTAGGTAAAATTTATAGCTCTATTTTGTAAATTCTAATAAAACTACTGAAAATTTAACTGACAACTGCTATATATTTGAGATGGGAAGAAAAAATTAATTTTCATTCTTATTTAGAGATTCATTATGAAGGTGATCTATTGATCAATATAAATATGCAAATTGACAGTGTTAATATCATTTTTGATAAAGACTTAAAGTCGAAACGTCAATTTTAATCTTCCTTCTAAATAATTATCAAAAAAAATTAATTTTGAAACAGAAGAGATAATATATACAAGTAGTTTTTTATTGGGAACGTGGCAAGGAAACACCAAAGTGAACTAACTTCAATATATTTTCCGAGCTTTCGAATACTTCTGTATTCATCGTCTGGGAAATAATTAATTAAGATTTCCGGTAATTTTAATATTATTAAAGCTTGTAAAAATTTTTGATCTCATGGAATTCAAAATTCAATATTCAAATTGATTTTGATAGAAATATTTCTATCAAAGTCAATTTGGAAGAAAATAGATTTTGAAATAGGTTTAGCGGACTGTATTTCTAGACTTCTCCCAACGTCTCACCGTTCTAGGCGACGTTGCCACAATATTAATTTTTACAAGTATTTGCTGATAAAACAAGAGATAATTTATATACAATAAATACAATTTATACAGCATCTATAACGTAAAGATACATTTTCTTGAGTAGATGGAATTTTAAATTTACAACACTTTTCTTTTACAAATTTTTCACTAATTTCACATGAAACTCACTTATTTTGTTATAAAGATTAATTCCAAATTTTAAATTAAACGTTGAGCCCGTATATTCTCTACTTTATTTTGTCCTATCAGCTTAAAATGAGCATCGTCATTCTTTTCCTCTAAAATGTATCCCGAATCGACTTATTCCTATAATAGTCTCTACAACGTAGTTATTGAAAAAATACGACACCTCTTTCTATTTTCGTTTGCTGCTTTTACTGTTCAAGCCGATTTAAAATCTCTTATTGATTGAAAGTGAACTTGAATCCTTTTTCTGCTACATGTATCTGTCAACGAAGAAGAATAAGACTTTCAAATACAATGCCAAGTTTATACGAAAAGTGTCAGGAAAGGAAGAGCTCCTGAAGATAAATGTAGTAGAAAAAGAAGTATTTAAAATATTGAAACTTTATATAAATCGCCTAAGATATGTGAATATAAATAATACAGTTCACCTTGTCTAATTTTATGTACAGTATACAGCACAATGTGGTGATGTATTGATTACTTTGGCAAAAAAGATGCGTTTCACAATCAGATGGTATTAGAGCATCATCAGAAATCATTATCAAGCAAGTGAAAAATATTAAAGAGAGTGCATTATTCCATACCCAACACGATAAATGTGAAACGTTAAAAGAAGTACAATCTTCCGTGATAAAGATTTTCGATGACGCGAAATAAAGACAAAACGTAAGCTGTTGCAGGAGCGGTATAACATTAGACAATATTAGGCAATATTTTTACGAGGATCGACCCAGTAACGAAGGGCTACGAAAGCAAGTGTCGAAGGGGCAGCCATTAGCTATAGTTCACACAGGATAGAAAAATGGATCCATGCCAAACACCTTGATTATATTTGAATCAAAACGTGAAGCGAGTGATTTTCTCACTCAGCAAATTTGCCAATGTATAGTTTTCTGCTTATTGATAATGCGAAGTCTGAGAAATCTCTTACATCCTCATCTCGCAGAGTAAAAGTTAAATAGTGATTACGTTTTATAAATATTTCAGTCTCACTTAATATGCTAAAAAAGAATGCTTATGATATTATTTGAGTGTCTTTCAATCGATACGTTGAAATAAAAACACGTTTTTGAACCTTAAAAACATCGAATTGATGGTTCATCTGCCATACAGTCCTTGTTTAGCACCTAATGATTCCTTACTCCCGCAGATCAAAAATAAATTGCGAGGTCAACGTTTGTCTGCAACCCAGGAGGTGGTTGATGAGATCAAATCACACATTTCATAATCACACATGCTCCCACAATTGGTTCAAACCAATGATAAAGTGTATTGATCTTAATGGAGAAGATTTTGAAAAACAATAAAGCCATATCCAATTATAAATATCTGTTTTTATTTGCTTAGCAACTAGAAGTGGCAACCCTCGTATATATCAGTTTTTGCTTCCGGAGGCAACAATTTAAAGTTTGTCTTTTCCTATTTGCAGTGATATTCCTTATACCCACTAGTCAGTTTTTCTAATAAGTTGTTAACTTTGGTTCTGATATGGAGTGATTAATTGCAGAGATAGTTGACCGAGAATAACAGAAAAAGGAACAAAGAAGACTCGTGGAAAGAAAACTGAAGCATTGATATCACTGATTAGGCAGCGGAACAATATATAATATTATTTATTAGGGTTGTTTACGAGTTTTCGAACTCAACCTGAAGATTTCAGCACTTATCATATCATGAGATATTCTCGTTTAAATTTCATCCATTTTGAAAGCTTCATTTCTAGTTCACAGTCGTATAAGTGAGTCGTTGTGAGAATTTTTTTGGAAAATGAAAGAATTTTTTTGTAAATTAAAAGAATTGAATATTATTGTCTGCAAGGCAATATTCTGAGCAAATGAAACCGGAGTTGGATACTGTGTACGACGTCTTCACACTTTCATTTACAACCAAAAAATTTTGGACAATTGCATTCAATTTTAACGGTATCATCTTAACTGTCGATAATCAGCGACAAAGTTCACCAAAAGGTACTGGACCACCGGCTGGTTAAGGTTAAAGAGGTATATCGACTACTATCAAAATAACTCATATACTGACTGAAACATTCGTAAGCTATCCGCGCGTTGGTTGTCGCGTTTGATCAATTTGGATCAAAATGAACATTTCCCTGGTCTTATTGACGGTTTGAGTAAATTGATTTTTCACATCTCTTGTCGAACGAAAAAATTGCCAAGGCAGTGGATAGCAAAGTGTGAACCTGCACTGCTTATAGGGAAAGACAGTTTTATCGGCTGGAAACAGGGGACATTTTTGTGAGATGACATTTTCCACATCGAATTTCTTCAAAAAGAATGTCCAGAGAGTATAACGTATTATTGCTTGATGAGGTAAAAGATGACTGCACCTTCTCACACTTCGGTGATCGCCATAGATAGATCGAATTTCTCGAATTTCACTTCGAATTGGTTGACCAGCCACCGTTTCTACCAGATCTGGCTCAAAGCGACTTTTCCTTGTTTCCCATCACACTATAATGTTATTGCATATGTAAAAATTTTGAGAAAAAATACAGAAACTATTGCTTGGAAGGATTAAAAAGATCAGCATCGTTGTCTAAAGTGTGAAAAACAGAAATAATTATGAAAAAACGTCTTGTTAGGTCAGAAAGTTTCTAGACATTCCTTTTTCGTCATGTTAGAAAACAAATTAGTTCTTAATTATTCATTCAATTATTTTCCGTTGGAGTCAAGTGTGCTGGTTATTCTACCAGGCAGGACATTCCTTCAATTATTGTTTGTCTTTTATATTTTTAGTATTGATATTGAAAATTTTTTTGGCTCACATTTACAATAGCGATGAATTCAAAGTTCTATCCTAGATTGAAAAAGTAGTAGCTCTTTATTAACAACAATGTTTTGGTTTTCTTTTCCTTTGTTTTTCTTTTTGCCTTTTCTTCTATTCTCTTTCTTAGTTTCTTTAGACGTTATAGGTAAAGATTACGTGTTGAAGTCGAGAATATTTTATTAAACTTTTTCAATTTACCGTGAGTTTGAGTAAAAATTTAGATCTTATCTTATTGAAAATAGCTCTAAAATTGAGAAACAATTATCCAGTCTGAATTTGCGAGAAAAAAAAATAATTCATATACAAACTTCAGAAAAGGATGTCTTGGTCCACAGCACGCTCTTGCGTCTCAAAGGGACTGAACTAAAATCATTACCATGGAAGAAATACTTCACAGTTAAAAAATAATACGTTGGGAACATATGGTAAAAAATAATGAATGTTGAACCAAAGAGCTTGATTACTTTTTATTCCTCATGGTTCTATTTCATAGTGGAGAGTGAATGTATCAGAGAAATTTTGTCCAAAGAGCTCCGCTTTTTGTTACTTTGACTCTGCGGCAGGCAAAAATTTTTAACCCGTGGTGTAAATACTAAACTGATATGTTTCATCAGTAACTTGCGGTTAATTATCATTTCGCCCTATCGAAAATGTGTGCCCGACTAATCACTTTGGGCCCCCTTATTTCATAAATTTAAATAGATTATTTCATCTCACACTACATTTACAATCTTATGTTCGACAAAAGAGTCATATAAAAAATTCTTTGGCATAATGTACTATAGTTTTGATAAACTAGATTCACTTTACGGTGTTCTGTTTACAATTGCAAATAACTGGTTGCTTAATTACAAAGAGTATGAATTTGGAAGTTAAAACATCGTAGATCCAATCACAAAGCTGGTGGATAATCTTGACAAACTGACACAGTTTGTAATTATGCAGAAAGTTTCGTATGTTTAACTGAATCTTTTAAATTGCTATATAAACAATCTAAGCGTTCAAATACAAGTTGTGAAATGAAATTTAAACTCAGTTCGAACTATTATAAAGTTAATTTAAATAAATTGTTGATATAAAAATTTATATATTGAACTAATAACAGGAGTTAAGCCAATGCAAATACTACTTCCTATTGGGTTGCAAAGGCGCATGACTTTTAATTCATTTTCGTTCGATAGGTGCATTCGTATTTTGGTAAAATAAACTTTGGAAATAGATCTATAATTCACAAAAATTTAGATAAATGTATTGATTTACCTGATACTATCACAAAAGTAATTTTAATAGTCTTGATTTTTGCCTTCGGTATAATTCCTCTTGAACTGGCTCTCCGCAAGTTGTCCGAACCTTAAAGGTAAATTTATACTATATTTCTATCAATAATCAATAATCAATAAAAATAACTATTTAAAGTAGTGAATTCAAAGAATGCAGATTTCCTAGTCTTTTCAATTTTAATTAATAAATAAACATGAAAGCAAATTTTTTAAAATATTCACAAATAATAAAAATGAATTTCCATCCTAATGGTTTCATATTAACTATAAATAGTCCAATGATAAGTTTTTGTTGATAGATCGAATTTTGATTTTGATTGAAAGTTTTTGAAAAAGGTAAAAAGTAAAAATATTGACGTTTCGACCTATTTTGGTCTTCATCATTTCGGTCTTAACATTAACGACTTGCTTTACATTAATAAACAGGTCACCTGCAATATGAATATTAAAATATGATTACTGCTGTGAATAATTTTTCTTTAGTTACACGAGCCCTCTTATAAAACTTTTGAGCAGTGTCTACGGTGAGGAAATTATATCTATAGATGGCAAATGAGAAATCATAAGTCTGATAAAGACAGAAAGGAGTACCACACTCATTCTGTATAATATATATTCAGCAGGATCTACCCCACAAATGATAGTTTTGTATTAGTGCTTGTGTAAGTTACTCAATAAACGCGAAATGAGGTATCACTGGATATCTTTTCTCTATGACCTTTATCACAAGTCATGCCAAATTCTTATTGTCCTGAAAAAGACCAATGTAGTGAAAAATAGCTTAATTGCAAGAGCTCATACATTGAAATATGTATAAGCTCACGCTAGAAACTGACATGTTTGTACTGAGTTTCGAGTGACTATTTTTCTTGTTTCCAAACCTGAAGAAATAGTTCAATGAAAAGAGATTTGACTACACGTTAATGAATTATCTCTTGAACAAATACTTGCTTTAATTATCTCAAAGAAATTTTTTTTAATAGGAATGAAGTTAGAATTTCTGGAATCATTTATCATATTTATGCTGAACACACTATTTACCACTACAACACTAACAATTACACTAGGAAACTGTGTTCATATCCGGATTTCCTTCTGTGCTCATACCCTTTCTTAACGAAAATAAAATATGTTGAAAAAGTTACCTGATTTTTCTCCACTTGTCTTATTCTTATAGTTATGGAAAGTAGTAGTACTCTTAGTCCAAATTGTGACTATGATAATCGCATAACAAGTTGAGATGATGATAGCTGGTATACAAAATAGACTTATAGAAACCAAAGTCATATAAAGTTTCCACATCCATTGTGCCGAGAACTCTAGCCAACATTGAGTTTGTCCTAAAAAATTCACACAAATTTTATGTTTTACACCAACAAATCATAACAATAGTCAAAAAGAATCTCATGGATAGCAGGACTAGACTATACTAGAGTCCTAAATTGGATATTAGAAACAGCCAAATATCATTATGGGTATTTATGGTCAACTCAGTAAAAGGTTTTTATATATGCCTATTCGATTACGGCGTAGGGGGAATAGACTTATCAGGGAGGCCCCTTTTCTTTCGTTCCTAAGATCGCGTTCATCGAATGTATGCTTCACATTCTCACTTATTAGAATATTTTTGCGATACCATAAACTGAAATTTGTGTCGTTCTCTTTCAAATGTACAAGTAATCAGATTAGTTGCTTATATTTGGTAAAGTTGAAGTAGGTCCGTCAGACACCCTTACTGCGAGGTTGTAAGTGACGCGGAGCTACGTAACTGCGGCTACTCATAGGTAGATGGAGCTAAATTTTCATACACACCATAGCCCAGCTCTATGCGCAATATAATACTCTATATTTGTATGGACAGTGACACTGCAAAGCACCCCTCAAAATCAAAGCTGATTTTGAAAGACCATGAGGAGCACAATAAGATTACAAGCGATGGTGGAACTGATTCATCCGTTGACAGGGCTTGGACCTGCATCAGGAATCGCGAATTGAGGAATACCTAAGTTGTGGATGGGCATGGCGCCAGCCTGATGGATGCAAACAAGCCAAAACCTTTATGGCACGAAAAAACACCAATTTAACTGTATTGAAGTAAAGAAATAAAACAAAAAAGCAGCTGTCAGCTATTTCTGAAGATGGCAAAATTCGACGTAACAATTTACCCAGTTACCTAGATTTTTTTATATACTTGAGAGAACAACAAGGATGAAAGTTTTAATCTAGAGTACCCTGCAGAGTAAACCGCTAATAAGCGTTGACGAATATTTAGATGTCCGACATTCTCTGAACATTGCAAGATCTTATTTTTGAGAGAAATTGCAGCATTTTATTTGGTACGGTTCATTGTACTCATCTGCCTCTGGTTATACCGTTACCGTTAAGGATTTTTATTTTCTCCAAAAAAAAAAAAGACGAGGACTAACGTGAACCAGTGGGAATTGTCAATTTACTTTTTTAAAACAGGAATTTCATTATTCAGAAATCAATTAAAAATTATGCCTTCCTACTTTTTTGAACTTTGATTAGCAGAAGAGGATAGAAACATTACTTTCTGATTTCTTGAAAATAATAGAAAGATTTTCCAATTCTTCTTTTTGAAATTAGTCCTTTTAGTTATTTTGTCAGTTAATCAGCCAAAATAGCGATTCATGCAGCTGCTTATTTTGAGTCGTTTGCGAATATTTTCTCCACGACAGATTTCATCGTCATGATTTCCAAAATTCCAGATTTTCATATTGACATTTCAACAATAGATTATACGTATCTTACGAATGTGGCTAGGACAATCAAGTACTCACCGCAATGGTTCCAGTGAAAACAAATGAAAAGCTTCATAAGAAGAAGATGTCAAGACCTGAAACTGTCTATGGACAAACAGAAAATTGCATCACAAAATTTAATTTACTAGCATATCTCTAGACCTGTGATCAAAACACACGGATGGCTCCAAAGGATTAGACAGAACAGGAATAGGAGCGTACAAGACCTGAACCAAACACTGTGAAAGTTTGGTCAATATATTATCAGATCCAGAAAGAAGCGAAAATATCAGACGATTATGTGACTCAGGTAACATCAACAAATGCGTATAATAGCGTAAGAACCAATGGAACCAATATATAAGTCGATCAACAGATGATAGACTGGTGAAAATATGAAGGAATAAATTGCAACACGAAGTAAAGGTCAACTACAGAAAGAGGTGGAGTGACAATCTAGAGCTAGTATGAGGAAATATATCGAAGAAGAAACAGGCATTAGACCTATTATGGAAGGAAGAAGAAGAAGGAGACAGTTTTTATGTACTGATTATAACAGTCAAACTATGGGCAGTTGTGAAAGAAATCCTAAAGTTTCGAACGAGTATAAAAGAATGTACCCCAACAAAGCTCAAACGGAATCGGGTGATAGGGTCGATATTACATTTTTTGTTACAATATTACCACGATTTTGCACTATTGGAGCTAATATTTGGCCAAAAACAGTAAGGTAGACCTAGAATCAAGAAGATAGACCTAGAATCAAACGGTAGACCCTATTCATAACGCTAACTATCAAGAAGTAAAATTCACTAAGTTAGACAATAAACGCGTTGGCGAATTTCTTGCAGCATCTAAAAAAACGTATAGATGGTAACGATAAAAATTGTTCTTACAATCCGGTGACGTAGGGGTACTAAGGAACGAAAATACAGCAAAGTCGGATCTAGGTATACAGGTCCATTCAAAGTGTTGACGGTGTAAATTGTATTCTTCAAAACGAAAGTGATAAACCAGTTAAAATGCATGAAAATAGACTAATTCCATGGCATTATTATTGAAAGCGCTCTGTATAGTAATGAGGATTATAAAGAGAATTTCTCTCAATACCTATGATTACTTATATTGTTTTTAGTCTTAATATAAGAATATATTTCACTACTGGCCATATAGTCAAGAGAACACTAAAAACGGATGTAAATAAAGAAAAAATCAGTCACTATACACAAAGACACAATAATCTACAGAGGGTGAGACAGGATGATACTCCTGGGAAACTATGACTAATGAAGATATATTGAACGTATCGGCCTAAGTAAGAACAATTTACGAATATTAACAGGGGTCTTGTCGAGGCATTATCGCTAGTTTTAACAGAAAATTCAAATGTACAGATTATGCCACATAGAGAAAAAACCTCTATCCACATTCTCTTGAACTATATGAGTGTTCTATAGCATCATACCTGAGATCATATGAAATCAAAAATGAAGATTTGTAGCAGTTAGAGCCATCCCACATCCTAAACACTGAGCACCCCCCAGTGGCACAGCAATAGAATGGGACACAACTTATTTTTTCAAACACACAAAAATTAAGAATATAAAAAGAAATAGAAGTAACAGACATACTTTGGATAATGGTAGTAATAAAGGAGGGACCGGATAGACCCGAAATGTGACGAGAAACATCACCTGAAGACCAATTCATTAGTAATACGGCGCAACCACACAGAAATTGTTGGATCTGCTATAAAAACTCACAACTGGAAATAATGAAATGAAGTTTCCTTTGCTAAATTAAAACAATTGGTTATTTAGAAAGAATTCGGAAAGGCAAACGCAGTTATACGACGAGACACGTCAAATGTCACTACTATATCAGAGTTCACATGTAATAAGTTTTCTGAATTACGATTCCCATTTAATGTTTGAAAGTTTGTGTAATAGTTTAAGTATGACATATACCTATTGTCAAAGCATAACATATAATATCTGATTGAATGCCTGACAGCTTGTGTCATAGTTTAATTGTGACATATAACATATCTGTTATCAAAGCTGATTCATTGTCTGACAGTTTGTGTTATCAGGCAAACTAAGAAAACAGCTGATATATCAAAATGACGGGCGTGAGGTAAGCAATCGATTTTCTCTCATGTACCGGTGTTAATTTCTCTTGATTTTTGTTGAGTTGTTTTGTATTGTTATTTTGTATAATTATATTGAGAGGACTTCATAGATAGTTTTTAAATATGTTTCATTGAAACTAATGAAGCTCAAACTAAGTATTTTTGCAGTTTTTTGTTAGTCAGTCTACAGTCAGTCGATCGATTCATAAAATTTAAAACAACTAGTTTAAACAGAATGTTTCCACAAGTTTGCAATATACTTGCTTTTCAGAATATATTTAATGCTTACTCTCACCAAAAACAACACTCCAAAAAATCCAGCAGTCACGTTGCCGGGTGGAAATTTCGCACTTCTCTTAGTAGTAATTTTTAAGAAGTGCAATTGCAATAAAACTGTGAATAATCAGGTCTAAGCTCCACCTAATAACTTCACAAACAACGTAGATAAAAGCACTTATTTACCCTACGGCGACCATTTTTGAATGAGCTTCAAATGATTTTGACAAAGCTTTTAATATGATAATTCACATGTTAGAGTGACATGTGACGGCTGATTAAATGTCTGATATTGAAATTTGACAACTAACAAGCGTCACTACTTTCACCAATAAGATTTGCGGATAAATGTGACTTTGACAAACATTTTCTCTGTAAATTGTGGAATATATTAATGAAATTAAAGAAATAATTACCTTGAATCGATTTCTCTTCATATAATATTAATATTGGTATCGCGAATAAAACACTAACTAACCAAGCAGCTATTATCAAACATTTCGCTCTTCTCCCTAAAAAAATATTTTACGTTAAAACAGATGAATTCCGTATATCTATAGTTTTTCGTGAGTAATAGTAGTGAACTTGTTCATGATGACTTTTGAAAAAGTTAAGAAAAGTAATCATCGAAATTGTTATGTTATATATTGGTCTAAATGACACACTAGTTATACTTTACTTAGTTAACAAAAAAATACTAATCATGAATAGAATAAAACAGGCAGTGTCGGTTATGAGTGTTATGACAAACTAATTATTGTTCTCCTTTGGTTGAATAATAACATAATTGTAATAGGCTATACAGCTATAAACTTTATTTGTCCCTCTTCTTAAAATTTAATTGTTCCTCAAAATCTACTTGTTTTTATGAGAATATAAATACGAATGTTTTCAGAGTTGCCAGCATGTTCAACTTCATCTTTTACTCTCGGATCTCACCAGATAAGTATTGGTGAACTAAACCTTTGAAATCCCTTCTTTCTTTCAAATGAATCAAAATTATTTTTGCGTAAGACACGAAAATTTAATTCTTGCTTCCAAATGACGTCGTTTGGAGCATCCAAAGTTTGTTATTTGTCATCTGATGGTCGTAATTTTGAGACAACATTCAAAATTCAAGGCCAGGTATATCATAAAATTGGATCATTCATGTCAATGCCAAATGAAGATCCAAAATTTCTTCAGATCTATTTTATGGGCAATTGTGAGAACGTGTAACAACTCGATGCAAATATAATTTCATTGAACAAGCAGAAGAGAGAGAAATTGTATTGTCATTAGAATTATTTCAAATTAAATCACTCAGCCACAGCAACGCGTGGCTGGGTCTGCTAGTTAAGTTATAAATTGAGAGTGTGTGAGTTACATTTCGCTAAATAAAATATGTAATATATAAAAGTGTTAGAAAACTAGATCGAGTGGGTTTTAATATTATGGTTGTGGTCCCAGATTAAGGATGTAACTTTAGAAAATTGGTAAACAAACAATTTTCACCTTACGAATTTCGTTTATCAATTGGGTTGTTAAAAAAATGTTGTATAGATATTTTTCTGAGCACGTTAAGAAAAAGGACATTGCAACTCTTCGTCGCTCTCTTGAAGTAACCCTATATACTTACATAAATTACAAGATTTAACCTCCACAAGCAACGCTTGCTGCAAAATTGATACAAACAAACAATGATTTATTTGATTTGTTGAGTTGTTGCTAACTTAACAACTTTAACGCATTCATGGTCACAGAGAAACAATCACAATTTTTTGAAGATATAAGATGTTTGTTGAATGGCCTAAAGATAATTATAGACGTAAAACAGAACGATGGAACAGTTATATATGTGGAAAACGTATAGATGGATTTCACGAATGGTTGGAAATTAACGATAAGTTCTCTTTTTTATAGGGAACCCTGAAATGCATAAAATATTAATTTCTTTTAACAAGAAATCTAAATCAAAATTGCTTAGAGAATTTTCTTAGGTTGACAAGAAATTGTTGCAGAGATTCGAGGTATCCAACCCCGTTTCAATTTTGTAGAGGTTTCATAAAATTATTCAACTTGAAAAATTTTGATGAGGTGGGAGGTGCAAATTGCATAAAAAATATTAATAAAGTTCTTCTCAAAATAACTCCTTATATTCTAAAAAAATATCGATTTACAAATGGTAACCAGTAATAATTTTTTTAGTAGTTTTTACATGCGACTATAGAAATCTTTCAATTACGGACAGTAATGCTTTGGTTTATATTACTGGCTATTTAATGAAAAAATGTACAATGCAACACTCTTGTGTTACCTGTATGATGTTTAATGACGAAAATACTTTGAAAAAGGAGCCGATATTTTTTAGAGCATAGAGCATATTCCAGTTACAAAAGCTCTGGAGGTATGAATTCACGTAATATCGTAGAAAATGTCAAACAACTAGAAATATTCTTTGCTGAAAATTTAGTTGTCATGGAAATGTCGGAGCAGAACTTGAGTCATATAAAAATGTGCCTTTTTTGTCTTAAGTCTTCATGTATCTTGTGGAAAGATTCCACATAATGCTGCGTATATATTTCACACTTAAATTTGCAAACCGAAATATAGAACATAGTCTTCAAAAACATCAATCAACCTCAAACTGAATATTTTACATATTTAAAAATCTGTTTATTTCAAATAGGAAATTTTTTAAAACATCAATGAATTCATTTGCTCACGTAACTCATATTTATCATATCAGTTTGGTCTTTTTGCACACTAATCTTCGAATCGCCCCCGTTAGTGAGCATGTATTCATTCCAATCGTCACAGCTCTGCAACAATATCATATAAACAATGATAACTGCGAATACCCGGTCGTGTCGGCACGCTTTTGTAAGCTTTACTTCAATTATTCCAACGAGAGTGAGTCTTCTTGTCTTGTTAATATTTGGTGACAATGCGTTGGAGATGGGTCAAGGAATTGGCCCTCGTGAATGACTGCTGATTTCTGAATTTTAAGAAATTGATCTCATTGGTTCTGAGACCAAACCAGCATGTATAACAATAGCAAACACTACATTTTCTTAGTTATTGAGACATGAACTTTCATCCATATAATCCACTCTCTTCATAAATAATTTTAGTTATTTTCAATGTATTTCGAAGAGAGTTTCCAACTGTAGTCAACTGTAATTTGAAATATCTATATTTCTATGCAGTTTCTTTTGTATTCAAAACAAAATGCAATATAATACTGAAAACTTTGAATAACCATATTCTAGAAGTACGACGTACTTTTCTGATATCACTTTCTACTTTTATTCTATTCATTTAAAGCAGGAATCTCGCAACACAATTTTGATATGAGTTTTTAAGGTATTGAAACATTTCAAATCCTATTCAATCTTGAAAAACTTGAAAGTTTCTCTTTTATATATGTTATTTTTCATAACTTTGATTAAACGACAGTAAACCCAAATGTGTGTTTTGGTTGACAAATTTTCTTATCATCAAAATATATTTTGTTAATCGTAACGTAAAGAAAGTTATGTAATTTCACAAAGGGAAAGAAAGAAATACGTCAAATAAATATATTCATAAATTGTGTAAAAATAATCATTTGAAAACAAACTCTTATTCTGTATCGAACCGTCGTAGTGTACAGTCATATTTTCCCATACGTTAAATGAAATAAGTAGTTAAAACTAATTAGTATAAATTCCAAAGTGAATCAAAACAAACAGTGAGAATTCCAGTTTAATAGTTTAACTGAACTGCAATAAATAGACAATTAAGAAATCAACTTAAATCAAATCCTGATTCAATACCTGGTAGAAAGTATTCAGCCAGATACGTACTGAAAAATTTAAATGATACCCAAAAGTGAATAACAGTATATCTCAAAATGAGTATACGTCCATTAAAAATGGAAAAAAGTGGAGAACGCACACCGAAAGTTGGAAAAACCTAAATTGAAACAACTAAACCACAGAATAAAAGAGCTGCAGTGGAACTCTCACCGCCACCTTAAACATCATAATATCCACTTACTTTTACAAAACCAAAAAAATCGATAAGAAAATTGAAAAGTTCGGTAATACTAAGAAAACATTATGAGAAATATTAAGTTCTGCTAAAGTACTTTTCGAAGAAACAGACAATCATTATCCTTTAACCTGCATAGACCCTGTGTTGTGAAAATCTATACTGAAGGAATAATAGAAGCCGCCGACCTACTTACCACAATATATCCTCACTCAAAAGATAGAAAGATCAAAAATAGATGCACTCAAATTAGGAACAAAATTCTCAAACAGATAAATCCCGATAATCCGAAAATGCCTATTTCAAATAAAATAATAGATGTCACACCAACCCACCTTACAACAGGAATTGAAACAGTTGCTGTGAAAGTGAAAGATATGATCACCTTTTCTTTGTGTAAATTACACATTCCCTCAAATAACGAGCCTTCGACAGAGGAGCTACTAGAGCAAATCAGCTCATCAGTTAATAGGAGATTTCAATGCCACAATTATATCTGGGGCTCACCTAAACAAAAACCTTTTAGAAAAAAACTTGAAAAACTGTTGAAAACGTACAATCTCTCCTGAATGAGGGACAAAAAAACTAGACATAACATAAAAACTGGGGATGGATAATGAAGAGAAAATTGTACCACATCGATTAACAAAATGGAAAATTAACTCAGAAAATTGGAGCAAAGTTCGAGAATTCATTCAAGAAAATCTCTATGAAATAAATGAGAACGTAGACGTCGATAAAGAAGTACCTTTAATAATACGCAGCGAACGAACACGGTTGCCCTATGGAACTATAACTGCAAACAAGCCGTAAATAGATCAAAAGAACCATTTAACAGATGTAAAAAAGAACCTAACAGATGTAAAAAAGAGCCGAACAGAGCCAAACTCAATCGAAACTAAATGCTAGAGAGCCACTATTGAAAAGGCAGAACAGAAATTCTGGAAAGAACATATATAGCTCACCTCCAATGTCCAATATATGAAAAAATGTCTAATATCTAAGCCAAAACAATCCCACACAATAAAAAAACATTCTAGTAACTCAAACTATAGAAAAGATTCTTTGAATTATGAAAATAAGAGAGAAGCAGCAGTAAATAAACATTAGCAATATTCAGCAAATGAACAATTTAAACATTACAATAACCATTGACGAACTCGAAAATACATTACAATACTCTATAAACACCCGACAATATTCCTCACATTTTTCTGAGAAATTTGAATAACCAAACAAAGATATACAATCTAATAATGACAAAAGAAAAACTCCCGAAAGCATGGACATCATAATTCCCTTTCCTAATCCACGTATGCCGAAATCAGACCTAGAACCTAGACCTAGACTAATATCACTTACATGTACCAAGGGTGAAGTTTTTGAGAAGATAATTAACAACAGATCTATTGAAATAATTTTATTTCATTATACAATTTAAAATATTAATAAAAATAATTACTAAATAATTACATACTTACAACTGCCAGAAAACTTCATCGGATGCCTTATCGCATCGTATCTGTCTATACTCAAGGCCACCAAAACATATGTTGATGCATATGTGACTACGACCTGAAAATAATATCAAATTTAAGATTTATACGGGAGCTGCTACTTGAGTTTTGAGATATATAAATGAAAAAAATGAAAATGAAATGATATGGCTTCATTGATAATGTAATATTTAATGTATGCGAGTGAAACTAATTCCCAAGTATGCCTCAATCTCACGGTACGCATTTACTTGATTGAATTTTCCGCTGTATGTTTTCAAACGTATTTCTTTGGTATCGATAATCCCTATACTTACATTCAATCACGTTAGAGATATTTCATTATAGTAATATTATTTCATCAGAAATGAAAAGCATGAAAGAACTAGTCATTTTGGATATTATTAGAAACTTTGCCTAGGTATTTTGTATAAATTTAATTTGTTAACCCACAAAAAAAGCTAAATATAATATGAAATGAAATTTAAGAATATGTATTCAAAATTAGCACCCTTCCAAACAATTATTAATTAATTTATTGAGTTATATCTTGTAAGAGAGTTTTTATGTTAAAATTTCATCGTCTCTCATTGTAGAAAAGTATTTACACTCCAGCTATCCTAGAACTAGCTTTCTCCAATAATATAAGGATTTCCATCAGACCAAAAATGGAAATTGTGTCGACTAAATCATGAGTTTTTGCTAAACTTTGCTTTATCACACCATATAACTCCACATTCTCCATAAGACATGAGATAAGACAAATGATTCGAATTGTGCATGTTGTCGGCTAATATTAAAACACTCTGTATGAAATATTAATGAGCTGGACATTTGGAGTTATCGGGTAAGAGCATGTCGTTTATTGGTTATAATTTTATGGCAGTAAGTATCTTCATCAATGGAGATATGCTTATTCAATGTAGGCTAGAATTTCTTCAAAATTTTTAAAAAATATCAACATCTTATTTTTGGTATAAGACATTATGCACAAATTTGATCTAAAATTTCAAGTAGAATTCGAAAGTGAAATAAAAAATATTAGGTTCTGTTTAAAATAGCAAAGTTGACGTTTGTTTTCGATGCTACAGGAAATGTCACATACAAAACCTATATGTTAAGAGTCCCGCTATTTGAAAATTAAGAAAATAATGTCTTTTGTTTTTTTCTTTAATAAACAGTTTCAGTGTATTGAATTATTTGACATTAATGTAAGGCTTCAAAAAAAATAATAAAAGCTGATAATTTATTTCAAATAGAAGTATTTGTCTAAAAGTTTAATTAATTACGAAATAACTAATTATTAATAATTTTTAATCTAATCATAACATATAACTTCATAATTTCAGATCTGTATCAAGACTTTTCTCGCCATACCCTATATGTGGAAAGCGAAGATAAATGATCATATACATTCAATATTTTGCAAACAATTCACTTTTATCAAAAGACTTTGATAGAAAAATACATAGCTAGAGAAACAAACGAATAGATCACGCAAAGTACCCAAACAGACATGTAAGTAAAAATTTAAAATGATGGATGTTTTGGATAACGCAAAACTTTTGTATCTTGATACTTAACGCCAAATTGCAGTAGACACGGGCAGATCTCAACCGTCTTTATTAAGTACTCTAAAAGACGACAGATACCGTCTGTATAAAATTTAGTTATATCCAGAACTCCACAATTGTGATCTCGATCGCCTTTTCGGTCTTTAATAACCAGTACAAAACAATATAAAAAGTTTGGACCGATCAAAGTCCCTGAGTAATGATCAAAAGATTTTTTTCAATGAGTACCTACGAGTATGTACCCAAAAAGGTTAGGAATTTTAGCTCCAAGAATCTGTTCCCATCAAATTTCACCGAAAATATCACTGTGTGTTTTTAAATTTAGTGAAGAGGTCCAAGTTCTATTCTTTACAGTTTAGTTAAGTTTCATCATGCAATGTGCAGTCTATTGAATTTTATAGTAAATGAATATATAGAGTAATTATGGTTAATTTGGAAACAGTTATTGAGACAATAATATTGTCATCATTCATAGACATACGTTAATGCAAAAGTGTTATTGAAGAAGAGACATTTGGTGAATTTCAAACTGCAAGTAAAAATTTTGAAAAACCACACTGATAATAGGTAGGTCTGTTAAAGGAGGTTTATTGACTTTTGAATCTACTGGTACCGTTGACTACTATGAGGACATGAATGCTCATGTCTTCAAAAAATTGTTTGTACAAATCATAGATCTCCTTTCATAAAAGTGTATAAAGGTGATAGATAATGCTCACAACAGAGAGGTTGAAAAAATATTTACAAAATTGGCTAAATTCAAGGAATATCAAGGTCCATTCCAGCTCTGTGTGAAATGTATTTTTTGTATTGTATTTTCTCTATGAAAAAAAAATCAGAAAATATAAAATCGCGAAATGACGATAATACCATATCATTAAGAACAAAGCCTGATTGAACATAGATAAAGGGAGAAATTTCAAGAGAAAAATAGTTCGTTTAAATGATGTTGAAGGCTGTAAATGATTTTAAGCCTGAAAACTGGGAGAAGACAGTCAATTAGACAATTAAAGAAGAGAATACTACTGATGAAATGATGGGGCCACTCATTATAAATATTCGTGGGACAGTTATCTTATGATTCCGATTCTGATTTGGATTGGTAAGAGCAGCACTATTTATACTGATAAGTTTTCATATTAAAATCATTATTTATGATCGTAAGATTGTATAAACGTCAAAGTCTGAGCCCTCATACTTTTATAGCCAGTATGACACAATGTTCTTAACATAATGGTGAGATAAAACATTTAAGAGAAAATGTTCTTTCTTACCTTCAACTGTTTAGAAGTTATGAGCAAGGTAATTCGGTGAAAATATAAGTGTATACATATTAATCATATTTATATAATTGTTATTTTATACGAAAATTATAATATATTATAACTGTCTTTTAAAAGAAGTGCGTATGGATTACGAATGCTGTATTATTTTGATATTCTTTAATTTTTTAATTAACCAGTGGAGAGTTATTTGCAATTTGATTGCCAATATGTTTCTTAATGCCAATTGCTGAATTAGATAACGCAGCTTCACAAAAGCTTGGAGTCCTCTTTTGGACCAAAAAGCTATATACTCCGTAAAAGCTTCTTGTCCTCGACAAGATCCAGATTCATCCATCTTTGGAGTATTCCTCGTATATTTGAAGTTCGACTCAATACAGAAGAGAGCAATTCAACGAATAGGCGATCTTGAATTGACCATAGCTTGGACAACTTAGAGCATATGAGGAAGATCGCCGACTCAGTTTTACTAATACTACCGGAGCAAATACTTTTCCGATCACCACCTTGAGCAGTATTTACAAGACCTTCTGATAGGCAGGCGCGGGTTATGAACACCAATGGACGTCGTTCCCGTACACTACAGCTTACAATAGTTCAAGATCAATATCCTCAGGCATCTCCACATGACAGGCACTATTCGAGTGTTTACTCTATTGTGCTTGCTTTTTACATAAAAAAATATTTTGTTATGTCATTTTGGAAGCGGGATTTACAGAAAGTGGTACAGATCCTTATAACAGGTTGCTAATCTAATTACCAGCACCTTATTCCAACCGAGATTAGTTATTTTAATAAAGCTAAAGAGCTTATATTCCCGAAAAATCAGAATAATCAGATAAGGTAGTACTCGTAAGTACACTTACGAATTTCTTCAATTGCAATACTGACATACTAACATAAAAATGAGAAGTCAACTATTTTGGCTACGTTATTAAAATGAGAACTATAAATATTTTTATGTAAGGGTGGATACTTCCACTTCAATACTTTCTATATTTGATATTTTTTAGCAGTTAACTAAGAATGTTATAGATTATGTAATTGTTTGTACAAAGTTTTAATTTTAATCTTTTTTTATTGTTTTATATATATATATATATTTATAGTTTTATTGGAAGATTTATTCTAATATGTTTTATGCTTTGCAATAAATATTGCAAAAATGTTACTTTAGATTAGGCTTGCCCATATTCCAAAATTATTTCTCCAAATATAAAATAATAATTGTTCTTTGATGTACGTTTTATTGCTTTAAACAAAGTGAAATTAGCCAGTTATAAAATGACATATTTATCTAATATATGTAATAAAAATGGTTTCTTAATTTTATGCTTATTTAATCTAGGAATTTTAGAAAGAAATTTTTCTCCTAGTTCCATAAATCAGACTTTATATTTTGTATGATATACTATAAAGAATTAAGTTTGAAGTAATAAAGAGTGTGTTTACATAGTATGGTATCCTGCTGAAATTTTGATTTATATTAGTTATATCCAAAGTTCCAGTAGTCTGAAATAACCTAAATAACATATTAGTGACTCCCGACTGCACTTTTACGGAGTCCACACTCCTCATCGTATTCAAGTAAGAGTCGGGTTCCACCTTGTATAATCTCCATCTTTGCCGGAGAACAGCACGAGAACTTGAAAAAAATACGGGAATCGGTTCCACATTCGCATTTCTCACATGTTTCGCAAGATTCTCGCGAGAGTGTGGAGGGGCCTTAAGAAAGTCGGCGAGCAACGTCGAATGGGCGGATTGCCGACGCACGTCTGCACTACTGTGTAAAAGTTATGTTGATATTTGTACGACGGCAAAAAATAGCGAGTAATATCTTTGGGAAAGATTCATAGTCAAAACTCTATTGGTCACAAATCACCTATTTTCTAAACGTTTTACACAGATGACTCAAGTTTGAATCAATTTTCTAATTAAAGTTCAGAGCCCGAAATGGGTCATTCTACATTAGTGGATATTAAGAAGTTGATACAAAACTGGGTACTTTAGTATTGGTATACATTGTGCTAGTGTTTTTGTGACGTGCGAAGTGTTAGTTATAGTTAATTTTTTTGTAATATATATTGTATATAATAATGTGATTCTATTAATTTAATGCAATTGTTCCGAAATCCTCATAAAGGCTAAAAACGTTTTAATAGATGGCTGCTGGCTCCTAAGAAATACTAATTAGGCTATTTAAGGGATTTATCATTAAATTCAAGAAATAAAATTTATTAAAATTATGTTTAATTGATTAATTGTAATATTTTACTCAGGTTTTTGTCTAAGTTATTATAATTGAAGGATTATCATATTACTAGTATAATCTGATTTGTCTACATTTCACGTGAGTAGCACCTTTATTGCGTATTATTTGGAATCAGCTTGACTTCTCCATTACAATAATATAGAGTTATGATGTGTATTTAAAAAGTTATAACCAATCCTCCATAAAGCTTGTAATTTATATGGCCAAAACATTAGTATATCAGTAAAAAGTCTGGAAAATTATTTATTTCGCATTCATTCATTTAACCTTCATTTTATGTTAGTATTGAAAAGTACTACCAACATACTACTTTTTTATCAAGCATTGTCTATTCCTAGAATTATCATTTTCTGAGGTATTTTGATTTTTATTTGCAGAACAATGATTATCTATCTATATCTAATCATTCAAAAATTAATTGTGATTTGGATGTGATTAATTTGTTAGAAACTGATATTTGGCAATGACATGACATGACAATATTGTTTTGTGAAAAGCTTGAACCATTAAAAACTCCTATGATAAAAAAAAATAGAATTAATGTTTTGCTGGCTGTTACTGAGCTTCTACGATGTGTAAAGGATCCTTGATAAAAACAAAATAGACCCTTACCACATTTACTTGCAACAGGAATTAACTGATGCTTCATTTTGAAAAATTACTACCAGCACGAAAAATTAATCAACGGAGCCTGGAATGTATTCTACTTGGAGATGAAGCCACGTTCAATAGAACGTTGTGTTAACAGGCAAATCTTTCACTTTAGAAATATTAAAATGCTGAGATTGGATTAAATTTTTTTTGGAAACCAATTAATTCTGTTTTGGAAAAAGTCCCACTTGGTACACGTCAAAGGATGTGGTTTTGCATGATGGTGGGCGTGTTCACGTATATTCAAATGATTATACTTAGGTAAACTGGGTGAATAATTTGCTTGGTTAGGCTACCAGATTTCAATAAAATGGACTCATTTCTCTGGGGTCACATTAAGAATGAAGTGTAAAAAATACATTCAACAACAAGGGATGACATGATGGAGAGAGTTCGGAATGAATTTCAGAATGTTTCTATAGAAATGTTCCGTAATGTAACTTCATTACTTTTCAAGCATGCATAGTTGTCTTTGGAGGTCATTTCGAGCACTTATTTTGATAATCAATACGTGTACGTATACTGTAGTAAATGGGATAGTTTGTTGTGTTTTGTTCCAATAATTTAGTATCCTTGATAAAATAAGAAGTATATTGGTAGTAATTTTTGATACTTCATGATGTAGAGAATCATTTGAAAAAACCGAGAAAATAATGATTTAGTATTTTAATGCACCTTGCATCAGGTTCCATGAATATTAACCAAATAGATAATTTTCCAAAATTTTCACTATTATTTGAATGCTTTGGCCGCAACATATCTTGATTCTTCAATTTCTCTCACATTATACAGGGTATTAAATTTATTACGATTTTTATTGAAAATTGGTTATTACTTTTTAAATAACCCGTCGGACATATCACAACCATATATTATTGTAATGTGTTTTATTTGAAATAATGTAACTGCATTCTGGAACACCCTGTAAGATTATGAATAATTTTAAAATATGAATTCTAATGATGGCTATAATCCCTCAAATTTTCGAATTGTTATGTCAAGGACCAAGAGGTACTGAACTTTATTATATTAACCAATCACCCTATATATATAGGTTTAATAAATATTAATTTTCCTCCGATCTTCAAGGACGATGACATGTTTACTTAATATCTCTTGTAACCCGTTTAATTGTATAGTAGTGAGTAGTAATAAAAAGATAGATTAAGTACCTAAACATTATTGAAGTGATTTCATCTTATTATGGATTAATTATAAATAAGTCAATTTGTAATACTCACCTGAAGAAATTTTATTATTTTGCATGCAATATTTCCGGCATACCAACTAACTGTTATCCTCCAAATTAAATCTGTCAAAACAGTTATGAGTCCAACTGCAAGATCTAGAAATTGAAATATATATTAATTATTATAATCATAATAACATGTGAATATGTGTTGCTGTATATTGAGATATCAAAAAACTACTAAGTCTATTTGGGAAAACAATTTTATTTCTGTTGCGAGACTTGTTTTTTTTAATGGTATAAATATTTCTCAACTATAAAAATGCAATGTGAGCCACTCCGCAGAATTCGAAAAAAATATTTTGGGTTGTGTATCTTAAAACATTGTCAAGATTGAAGGGAAACTATTTTGGAAAATAAATTGCTTTTTTTCAATAATTTGTTTGTAGGCTAAGTACCTTCATATACCAAAAAATTTGCAAAAAAATCTGACAAATTTCTAATTGCACAAGTGCATCAACTTAAATGACTTTTTCTCTAATTCTAAGAGTTCTTTCTCACATTTTTACAAAAAAACTGACACCACTGCAACGATTGCAATTTGTAAAAACAAACAGGTTGAATGCAATCATCATCTGATTATTTTGATGCACGAATATTTATCGAATGAAAAAAATTGAAAGCTCGAATTTAGTGAATTTGAATGAGAAAGAAAATACTAACAGAATAAAATGGTTGGACATTACGAGAATTACACTATAAAAATGGAAAATAATGTATTTAATATTTCTTCTTTAAGCGGTGAACACTTGTGGTTTATGGAATTACAGTTTTCTCATCATAACTTCTACTGCTTTGATAAATTTTTCGTAATTTGGGAAAACGGAGCTTTATTTTTGTTCCTGTTTCTTTTTTGATTGTTTTTTCTTAGCATAGCATCATTTGAAGGTAATAAATGGATTGAGGATAGTATTGCAATCCCTGTAAAAATAAAAATTATACTTCTGAAACTATAATATTTCTTTTTCTCGCCATTTTGCTTCCTTACATTAAACGCCCAGAATATTTATCAGTATTTTCATCAACAACATGTCCCATTTTCTGTAAAAAAAACATGAGTCGCCATCAACTATAGTCGTGATTTGATGTACTTAGACCAGTATGAACGTGTTGTGTGTACTCGTCTTAATCCATCAAAATTGTTGGTAAACGATTTGAATGATAGCAGACGATCTAAATATCAATCGCGATATGCAAAAGAAGATTTTAATTTAACATTACGTGATGATGAAAACTTTTCAGAATAACAAACCATATAGAATAATAATCGCAGAAGACTGTTTGGAACAGGCTAGAAGTGATTCTATGTTGCTACTTGCTGTGATTATTGAGTACAGTTGTTTTTTTTTAGTACGATTTGGGATCGAGGTGTCAAAGTCTATCACCAAATGATCTAAGAACAAAAAAGCTTCCTAGAGCAATTCGAAAATGGAAACGAAGCTCATCTGCTTCTTTGACAGCAAGTTGATATATAAGGAGTTCGTTCCACCTAAATAGACCGTAAATTCAGTCTTTCAGGCAGATTGCGGCTAGATATCACGAAAATTGGGTACCCTGCTACTGCGTTTTGAATGTTTGAGGTTTCAGCTTCTAAAAAGACTTCTGTGCAATCACAGCCACACTATTCGCCGGATCTTTGAGTCTTTTTCTGTTCCTCAAAGAGAAAAATGAAGTAATAGAAGAGCAGTTTGCATCAATCGAGGGAAACCGTGATGAGGGGGATGCCAGGGATTCCAGTTAAGGACTTCCTAACTTGCTTCAATGCCTGAAAAAAGCCCAGGACTCGCAAATAAATACTTATTGTTTTTCAAAATAGCCTCCATTAAGATCATTTTCGATTGAGGTACCTCCAAAACTTGTGATTTGAAGGCATCAACCGCTTCTTCAGGTGTAGAACCGTTACCCTCGCAATCTATTTTTTATCTGTAGGAATAAGCGCAATCAATGAGTGCGTAACAAGAACTGTACAGCGGATGACCCATCATTTCGATGTTTTGACTTTTTTTGTTATAGCTGATGTATGAGAGCCCACATTGTCGTAATGGAGAATGATTCGACTTCTACGATGGATTTCCATGATTTCCCTTCTGACAAACCAATGATAGTGTACTATTTACAATTGACCGTTTTACGTTGCTCTAGTGGGACGGTGGCGACGTGTTAGTGTTAGTTATTTCGAAAAAACAGTGCCTCGTACGCGAATAACTTTGTTTGGATTTGGCTGGTATTGAAAGACCTACGATTGAATACGGAAAACCGTGGCTCGAGATGGTGCTTCATCACCAAAAGTCGAACCGAGTTGATTTGTTTGGTACACTGCTGTTGGTTTAATCTACGTCAAGTCATAGAAAATTATCGCATGAAAATGTTCGTCATTTAATTCCATTATTTAACCAAGATGAATTATATGTGAAAAAACTCAAACAGCACTAGTATAACAACATGTTCTGAGTATGTTTATCATTAAAAATGTCAAACTTTATGATGGCAGTGTCAGATTTGACATATTCATATTAGTGTTGCCACATCTGAAAACTTAAGTAGCAGCCTCCGTATATATGTCATTAAGATATACCTACCTGCAATAAGATATACCTACCTGCAAATGCTAAATGAGCAATAAAATAGTTCATTCTACTTTTTCTTGCTCCACCTATGGTCAATGTATAGATAACTCCTAAATTCCCAGCTACTATCACAATAAGTAACAACCACAGGACTGTATATTGTTCTACCTAGAAAAAAGTTTTTGTTAGTATTTTGTTTGTTTGTTCAATGATGAAAAGATGTTGAATTGAGTTACAAGAAAATTTTTATTGCAGGCTGTATTTTTTTCCGAAAAAAGACACTTCTAAATTGGGAGTTTTATCTCAAAGTTATCTCAAATCTGAGTTTTTATCTCAAAGTTCATGAATGTAGTGTTCCAAATAAACGGAATACATAAATTTTTGATCCACAATTGGTCGAAGTAGGCTAGAGTAGACATTATTTAGGAGCCGCTTTTTGACCAATCTTTCTATGTTTTTAGATAACGTGGGAAGGATGACAATTGAGCGATAATTCTATGCTTGATTTTCATCTCCTCCTTTATGCAGAGGTATATTTATAGCCGTTTTAAGACAATTGGGAGTAATGCCATCTTGAAATGAAACGTTAATTAAAGTGGTAACGTCATTCTTATGATCAATTTTTTGGGAAAAAATTGGATGCCAGACTAGTAAGTTTTTTTCTAAAACTAGAAAATTTAAGTCTACATCACCAGAGAGCAGTCAGTTGTTTGACAACGGTGCTAAAAGTTTAGAAAACTGTTTTCCGAAAAGATACGGCGTAATTTGCGAGAAGCATTTTTAGTATTGGATTTTACTGCTTCATGATCGGAGAGACCTGCATTGAAGACAGTACCGTTGGTACCGTTATATGCACGACCATACCAAAAGAATTGAAAATCTACTGAAGTAATTCTTGATCAGCACACACGCTGAATTAATCAATATTGAATTAGTTTGCTTTTAAGAGGTAAGGACTCCAGTAAGGTTAGTAGTTTGTGACAAACATTATACACGTCAGCGTCAGGTGTTTTATAAATACAAATAATATCGAGGTCATAAGTCTTGTAGTGGATGATAAAAAATTTGAATACTTTCTCAGATATTATATCATTGAACTGTGTTATTTCGGAAAAATATTATTCCCATAATCTGCACGCTTAATCGTATTTATGCCAAATTCCTGTTTTTTTTTTCGAATTTAGATTGAACAGTTTTCACAATTTCCTCCTTTTCATAGTCGGTGTTATTGGCTCGCTTCTTTTCGAGAGCTTCATCTTCTGTCTTAAAATTAATTATATATTGTCACTGTGCAACAAACTGCTTTCAAATGATTTGTGCGCTTTGATCGTTTATTTCTAAGCTGGAAGTTATTTCGAAGCATTCCATAATGAATTATATGATCAGTTATAATATCACAAGAGTTTCCAAAATGATTATTTTATGAGCAACGGGACGCAATCTGTGAAAAAACTTCTTGTGGACTACCTGATGGTAGCAAAGAAATAGATAAGTGATCGTTTTTACTCCCTTGTTCATCAAGCTTTTTTGATTGTGAATCATTTCGTTATAGTCACTATTGATTAATGAAAATGCAACGCATTCGTAATATTACGATCGATTCCGCAATTAATATTTAGTTCTTCTGCTATCAATCGCCGGACCTTCCCATGAAACCTTTCTGGAAATTTTTTTCTATCGTTTCATTAAGGATCCATTTCACTTCTTATTTTACACGATTTGATTGATATATTTATCCTTTATCCATTGTTAAACTGATTTATCCACAGTATTAGGTGACACTGCATTCGTAACAAAAAATTTCATGGTTACAAATGTCGGTTATATGTTTGGTATTAGTTGCCTCTAGAAACATTTCATTGTCAAATGCTAAACAAGAATTTTTAATGCATTGAGCGCAAGTAAAGATATGAGAAAATGTGTGCACTCGAGAGTTTTCAGTGTCTTGTCTGTTTATTTATACAATGAGATAAATTAAAGATGTCAATCAAAAGTTTGATATGATTTTATTGAACTATATTTAGAAACTTCAATAAAGTTTCTTAACTAACCGTCGCTTTGGTTGAATCGAAATATGCTACTACATACTAACAAATCCTGAATCGTATTCTCATATTTTCATTTCAATCATTCTCGTTATTTCAGATTTCTTATATCTTTCGAGTTTTGAAGTGATTTTTAGTCATAGACTAATATATTCATTTTTAAATTGTAGTTTCAGTAGACTAAAATTTCAATTCTTATTATTGCTTTATAACACATCTTTCTCCCCAGAATCTATCCAATCGTATAACAATTATAATAGTAGTATCCGATTTTATAATTTTAACACTATATTCATCCGCTTGGAAAATAAATAAATGGAATATAAGTGTGTACTTTAAATACTCGCACTTAGGAACTAGGTGAGTTTCAGAAAACAGCCATAATGAGGGATGCTACTCAAGTTTTTTGAGATAGACAAGAAATACAAATATTTATAATTGTTTATGGCTTTATTGTTTTTCTGAATATTCTATATTAAGATCAATACACTTTGGCATGCGTGTGAACCAATTGTCGGAACATTTTGTCCATTCCGACTGAAGTACCTCCAAAACATATAATTTGAACGCATCAACCGCTTCTTCAGTAGAAGAACGTTGACAACGCAATTTTGTTAATCTGAGGGTATAAGGAAATATCATTGAGTGTGTCCTATATAGGATTTACCGATTTACGGTGATCTGATGGAACTGTGGCGACATGTTCAGTTATTCCGACCATTTGTTTCGAAGTGCTTCGTGTGCGAACAACTTTTTTCAATTTTAGCTCTTCTTGAAAAACCCATACAGTCGATTGTTGTTTAGTTACGGGTTCATGTGCATAGATCCATGATTAGTGATGATCTTACAGACGTCTTTAGTAGCACCGCGATTGAATTTTTTCATCTTTTTTTTGAGCAATTTCCAAATTATGGAGTATCCAGCGCGAACAAACCTTTTTGACAATGAAATGTTCATGCAGTATTGAATACATGCAAGTGGAACTAGTGACCGAATATGCCTCAATCTTACGATATGTCATATGATGATCAGTTTACGCACTACATCGATATATACTGGCATAACGGCCGATTTTGGACGACCCTCACGAAATTCATCAACGAAGTGCGATTATCTTCGTCGAAAGTCATCGCACGAAAATGTTCGCGATTCAATTCCATTTTTTGACCAAGATGAATGTTTTAAGATTCTGTGAACTACTCAAATATCTCTCGTATTACAACACATTCTGAATACGTTCACCATTCAAAATGTCCAACTTTACGATGGTTATGTCAAATTTGCAATACTCCCATCAGTGCCGCAATATCTCAAAATATAAGTAGTAACCCTCGTAGATATGAAAAATGGTTTTTCTAGAGTTACATATGCTAATTTTTAAATATGATTTCGACTTTCGGCTGCCACATGTTGCGCATATAAGGCGTAATCGTAATAGTAGCAATTTTACAAATTTTTCGCAGAATATGCTGTCGTGTTTATCAATACCTCTTCAAATGTTTACGAATTGATTTCGATCTTTATTGATCCCCTTTACGGGGGCTACAGTTTCTTTAGTATGCACTCTATGTTTCACGAGATCAGTTAAGATCAATAAGAATAAAATTGGTTTGAAAACAATCGATGGTTATTTTAATTAACATTTCTGAAGGACAATTATATAAGCAATAAAGCATATCGTTGTCTACAATTTTTATTAATTATTTTTTTCCAAATTTTTATAATAACAGAGTTTCCCACAGTTACCATTATAAATTATCACCTTGTTTAAGTGAAACTAATAAGAAGTTATTATAAAATCTATCATCTGTGTAAATAAAATATTTACAGCTATGAACAAGTCTAAAATATCTGTTGTCTTTTCGGATATTTTCCGCAGAATTAATTAACAAAATAGATATATCTCAATTGTAAACAAATTGTGGAAATATTTATTTTTACAACTAAATTTGATAACATTTGGAAAAATCAAATTTATTGGTTGTAAAAATTTATTGCACATAAAACATGAAATTATTATTTGACCCTCCAGCATATTTTACGATGTATTTAATTTTGTAAATGTTTGAAGATAATTATAACATTATGTAAAACGATGCACAGGAAATAATTTAAAACGAAAGATAATATAGACAAGACAAGTAAAAAACTGTATTATTAGGATAATTTGTATAAAAAACATTGATATATTTTCCAAAAAAAAAAATAAATTTCATACTTCATAAATTCTGTAGTGCATATGAGTACGAGATTTTATTTTTCACTTCGATGTAAAATCAAATGAACCTTCAAAACTATATCTATAAAAGGAAATAATATAGAATTTAAAGGTTGACTTCCAAATGAGTCAAAATCTTCAAAGAGCAGTTCTAGATTACTGTTTCTGATGATCACAGAAAGACTTAAACGGATCAGGGGATATTTACCATTTACCCATTAATATTGATGGAAAATCATGTGAATGGACATAAACGGTCAAGCACCGAAGCAAAAAAGAGGAAACGTACGGCTCCAATTTCTGCTGAAAGGGTTGCCGATGTTAGAAGTAATAATGGCGACTACTCGTTTCTGTCTTTTCTAGTTCATGTTATCGTTACTACAAAAACTGGTTATTCAACTTACAAATGTATGACTGGCATACATAAAAGCTCTTGTCGTTGACAACCATCAAATATACTGAATAATACCTTCTTTATTACAAACGTTCAATTCGGTGCCTCATGGATAAATTTTAGGATATTTATCTAGATAACAAAGTGATACATCTTCAAAATGGAGTATAGAGAAACATTGTAGATGCCTTTCAGTAATTTCCTTAGAGACTTCGATGTAGAAACTGTTGATATGACTAAGGTACATTTGCCAATAATCATGAACAACGATTACTACAACATGGAAACGAAACTAAATACTGAAAAAGCCGTTTGAGTTAGTGAGTGTAAATTTCTCGTAACAAGTTAACGGCAGTGTTACTAAAATTATATTATTAGGCTCTAAGGTATGTATATTAATAAGTAAGAGCTTAGGATTTAAAAATTTACACGTTAATTCACTTAAGTTAGAAATAGATTGTAATAACAAAAAATACTCACATAAATTGTGAAAATTGCAAATAGTGAAAAATATTGCATATAAATTATCAAAGTAACCAAACACTTTCGATAATGTTTTCTACAGGATTTTCTAGCTTCCAATTGAAAATATTAGTCGTTATTTATTTTGATGAAATTTTATAGGGCGGCTATATCTGATTTTCTCACAAACTACAACTAATGTGATCCAGCTTTTTTCTGATATTTATGTAGGAACTCACTAATCTCGTTACAACAGAACGGTTACGTGCAGTTGTAACTATGGGCGATTTTTCAAACTGAGCCTTCCATAACGGAGGATACGAAAATAGGAAAAGTGCCACGGCCCTCTAGATCACCTGATATGAGTCCATTAGACTTTTTTTTAGAGAATTGCTCAATTTAAAGACCACACCATATCCATATATCCACCAGCTTAAAGACCAAATTATACAAGAAATTTTTAAAGTTTTAAAAAATTTGTATACTCCTGTCGAACTCATATCAATTTGAGGCAACAGCATTTTTAGAATCAGAGGAAATCAGGAGATTGAAAAAATGGAGCCTTGATTGAAAAACAAGTGATGCTGTCATCACACGAAGATGGTTCACCCTGATAAGGAAAATAAAATCGACATTTTTTTCAAGACATCATTATTTTGTTTATTTCACTGATTGATTTATGCTATACTTTGATTATTCAAATTGTGTTTCTATTTTCAGTTCAGAACAAAATCAAAAATTTGTTGTACGAGTACTTGAAAGATGTCAGCCTTGTTTCTAAGATTTCAATAATTTTTGTTTCTGTTTCGTTGCTATTATTATCGCTCCCAATCATTTTTTCTACTTCTTTGAATCCATTTTTTATGTAAATCTTTTGATTGTAGAGGATTTATCAAATCCGTAAATGCTAAAATTAAGATTGATTGCTTCATTTGCACAAATCTTCACTTTAAATGAATAATCATTACATTTTTAATTCTCTCTGAATCTTGTTATTGTAGTTAATGTCTGTTCTAATGGAACATATAGGAGCTGAAATTATAATATGATCACATTTTATGCAGATTTATGTAGATGGGTGCTTCTTGCGTCGTCGTTTATGCAATACGTTAACTTATGTGGTGACGTATTTTTAGAAAAAATGATGTTTTAGATGATTTTCATGAGGATCGCTGATACTTTATCTAACATGAAAAATTAATTTGACGTCCCTTTTTTTATTTTACAATCTACTTACTAAAGAATTTGAGGGAGGATCAGATCGATCATAAATATGCGTTATAATGAGAAAGATTTAGGAAAATTGTGAGATCACCAGATATTTAAAGAAGCTCAGTTTCAGATTTACTGCCGTAAAAGTCGAAGTCGATTCTGAAAATATCATTTGTTTCTTATGGCTCTAATGCTGTCAATTATAAATATTGTAGAGCATAGAACTTCCTACAACTTTTGTCTATATCACCATTTTATGAATGAAGCCACTTTTGAAATACAATATAAAAAACATGTAAAGTTATTATCCGTGAATTGCGCATACGTATCATAACTGTGAGGCATTAATTATATGTCAGCCAGACAGGTATGTCTTGTTCATGGGCCAAAAATCATGAGTAAGCAGATGGTGCACGCAGTTTTTCTTTCAAACTGTTCATGATGAAGAGTACATTTGGTGACTGTCCCTCATTAATAATGATTTTGTTCAGTTTGTGCAGAGACGTGTGATTTACAACCATCGCTTCACGACTGAAGAGAGAACAACATTGTCAATCACACGATGGTTTCATTCACAGGCGGCAGAGTTCAACGACAGAGAGATATTGATAATATTAATCTCATGATACAATTCCAATGGTGACTATGTTTGAAAATATTTAAAATATTGCTGTATTTAGATAATGCCGAGTTATACCTCTTCCAAAAGAATTCTGCTTTATCTTCACAATAGTCATTACTTGATTGTTAAATTGGTGTAGATTCAATTGTTTAAAAAAATGGAAAAACAAATTATAAGCAACTAACTTTACCTAACCTATAAAATTCAACTCAATTCATAATCCAACCAATGAAATTTTACATCAATTTGAAAAAAAAACAGATTTAATAAATTCAATATTCATGTTAGGTATCAATTTAAATAGGTATTGATTTTTAAATCCGAAATCATGACACCACAATCCTCAGTTGATTGATGTATGTGAGTTGTAAGGAAGTCTTTGCGGTTTTTTTATTGGGAACGTGGCAATGAAACACCAAAGTGGACTAACTAACTAATATATTTTCGGAGCTTTCGAAAAAAAGGTTACGCCATTAACAACCAACTAACCTCACCTTCAACTTCACATATAACGACCTAAGCTAATGAAGTTTAATTTTATTCATAAATTCACCAATCAATATTAAACATCATTCACTGAAACTTATCCTTATCTAACTTAACAAAAATCAACAATTAAACAAAATTCCTATAGTAACCAGAATCAATATTTCAATTAATCAATATTTCTATCAACGTCAATTTGAATATTGAATTTTCAATTTTATGAGTTTAAAATTTTTTACAAGCAATAACAATATCAAAATGTATTAAACTATAATTTCAGTCCCAGACAATGAATATATAAGTATTCGAAAGCTCGGAAAATATATTAAAGTTAATCCAATTTGGTGTTTCCTTACCACGTTTCCAATAAAAAAACGCTCATAATTCATAATATAGCTAGCAAAGACTTCTTTACAATTTATATATATATATATATATATATATATATATACAGAGTGGCCCATTAGTGTGTGGAAGTGTAATAACTTACTTAAGATCAAATGTACAAAACAAATTTCTGAATAAAAGTTGTTACATTTACACATATACACATTTCTAGAATATTTTGAGGTATACAGTGTGTTCAGCCTAAGCGTGACAACATGAGAAAAGTTTTTTAAATAGGACATCCTGTATATTTGTTCACCATCAGATTCAGTGTAAAATTCTGCATCTATCCCTTCCTTTTCTTTTTCCATAAATTGTGACGCCGCGACGTTGGAGCGAAATATATGAAGATTTGACGAAAATTGGTGCACCAGAAATACTGCCTAGGAAACGTTATTAGTGGGAAGTAACTAAACTTGTTTTGTAAGTACGAAGGTAATGGATGACTGAAATGTCTGAACAGAATAGAAGTTTCGTTTGGGGTTTAGGGTATTTTTTAGATGAGCACTAATTCAGGAGATTTCACTACCATCTTATAAAACTATTTCATCCCTTTAAATTATGTCTTATAATGTACACTCTAAAATTGACTGGTTCTAAGAAAACTGCATTTTTAGTTTATCATTTTAAAATATTCACCTTTTTCGCGACACTTTTTAATAACACTGAATGTGACGTTTAAAATACTTCTAGTTTTTGTGATAAAATCAAACCAATAATTTTGTACCTTTAAAAACTGTAATAAAATAAATAGGGTCTATACAAATCTAAATTAAGCAAAGATTAGATATTATCTAGACGTATTACAAAGAACGAAGAAGCAATTAAAATCATGAACTTTATGATACAAGAATTGACAGATATGATTTTTGTACTGGGTGCAACTGATAAGAAGTGTTTACTCGCATAAAGGAATAATCAACAGAAATTTACACATAGAAGAAAGCTAAGAAAAGAGAAATTGGAAATTTTGAACCAACGATTTACCAGAACTCGCAGTGTAGCTTACGAAAAAACCGAAAGGTTGAAGAATGCAATGTCACAGGACAAAGAGATGACCGTAATGTTGAAAGTCAAGGAAGATCCCCATATCTAGACACGGGAAATATCAAAACAAACTGTCGTCCAAAAAATTCTATCAAAGAACAAAATGCATCCTTACCGTATACAGCGAATGCAGGAACTATTGAATGATGATTATGAAAAGCGGTTAACCTTCTGTGAGTGGGCTCAAGAACAAATTCAGCGAAACTGAGATTTTCTCAATTTTGTATTATTTGCCGATGAAGCAATTTTTCATAAAAATGGGTTAGGTCAATAGACACAATTTCCATTATTATGCAACAGATCAACTGTATTGTATACCTACGGACTATCAGTCAAACAAGGTGGTTATTAAACGTATGGGGTGGAATAATTAGGAATCATGTCATAGGCCCATATTTCTTTTGATGTTAAATGAATGTTAAGTTTAGTTAAATTTCTTACAAAACAAATTACCCCAACTACTTAGCAATTACCTTCTTATGATAGGCGGCGAATATGGTGCCTACATGACGGTGCACTAGTTCACTATACCCAACTGATCAATACACATTTAAATAATGAATTTCCCTGACGATGGATAGGTAGAGGAGGACTCCATAAATGGCCACCTCGTTCACCGGACCTTACAAAAATGGATTTTTTTTTGGTGGGGTTATGTCAAAGAACAAGTGTACAAACCACCGGCGATTACATAAAGATGACATAAAGAATAGAATTAAGGAGGTTGTACAAACTGCTGATGTCAATATGTTAGATCGTGCTAGTAAAGCTTTTGATTATTATGCATACCTCAATACGTATGGAAGTAAATGGTGGTCATTTTGAACATTCAATAAAATAGTTTTTAGTTCTTTCTTATTTATTGTTAGTTGTTTTTGTTTAATTTGTTTATTTTGAGTTTTGTAGGTAATTACAGTTTTTAAAGGTATAAAATTACTGGTTTGATTTTGTCACAAAAACTAAAAGTATTCTAAACGTCACAATCAATGTTTACTTCAAACTAATTTCAAAGGTATTGTAACAATTATAATGGAAAAGTAGTAAGTAGCAACTTAATTTTTACCCTTTTCTTAAAAAATTTGTCAAATTGTAACAAAATTAGAAAAAGAAAACTTCAGAAATTAAAGAACAGTATTTCTCGTAGAATTTACTGTTTCCAGAAAATTATTATACCTACATTATCCCCTACACCAATTGTAGCATAAGTATATACTTTGAATTGAACCTCTAATTTTTTGTTTAACTGAAATTTTGATAGAATTTTATAAATATAACAATGGATATTATGGTTAATAATCCTTTCCAATCGATAAACTTCTAATTATGTAGAGAATACGCAATAAATCAGAATTTTTGTATGACATGTTTTGAAATTTTTTCAATTATCTCTTTTATAAATGTATTTGAAAGTCATTTTGAATACCTATTGTGGTAATCAAGACGTGTACGTAGAGAGTTTTTTATTTCTATTATTTCGTTCCTGTTATTTATTTCTGATATTCGTGTGTTTTTTACTATATTCACAATTTAATACCAAATAGAAATAAATAAATGTAATTTTCGACAAATAAATCATAACCAGCTCACAATTAATTGTTAAATGATTAAATATAGGTACATAATCATTGTTTTGCAAAGAAAAATGGAAATATCCTAAGAACTAATAATAAAAGGAGTATGTTGGTAGTACCTTTCGATACCAACATGAAATGCATGGTGGAATTCATTCGAAAAAAGCAAGAACATAATGTTCTTTTGATTAATTCTGTATCAGATTCTATAAATATTGAGGGAAAAAATAATTTTCCATAATTCCATTCTTGAATTTCTCTTATATTGTACAGGGTATTTAACTTATCACGATTTCATTTTTAATAACCCGTGAACTACATTACAACTCTATATCATCGTTATAGGAAAGTCAAGCTGATTCCAAATATACGTTAATATCAATGATGGCTATAATCCCTCAAATTTCCAAATTGAAATCTTAAATGACAAAGGAGGTACTGAACTTTATCACACTAATCAATCACCCTTTATACAGTTTACTATGGATAGGGGAAATGTCAATCAATTGTTATATTGTCTTGACTTTAAATACAGACATTGTAATTCAAATCGCCTTGTATAGGAATAAGTTCTGAAAAATATGTCAATGATCATTTATTCATTTTCCAAATACTAAAATTGATTCAATAAACAGATAAAAATACCGTCTATAAGACTAATTAACAAACTTTCGCATAAAAACTCATATCCCTAAATTTTTGTTGCAAGAAATTCTATATAGTACTCCTGACATTGACTTCAACATAAGACAGAGCTAGTGGTCGAACGATATTATATCTACTAATAATAACTTCCCTAGCTCGTACATTTCCACCATAACTTTTTCTAGCTGTAAAAAGCAAACTTAAGAATAATTTCCAGGTTTTTGTCGAGGACATAATTGCTACTCTCATCTGTACTATGAGCATTTTTGGCTTTTTTCAAAAATAGCAGTTGAAATTAACAATTCTCTCATTAATTTATAAAAATTGTCATAATTTGATAATCTGAGGGCTCTTGTTCGAACTTCGTTACCACCTACACGATTCTTATTATTATCAAACAAACCTACTTTTTCATTTATAAATATCTAAAGTGAAAATTTTTTTACGAATCTCTTCGAAAGAATTTTCCCAGATAGTATTCTGCATTTTTATTCAGTCACCCGATAAAGAGAAACATTTGTCGACAAAATCTTCTACTAACAGAAAGTGTTTTCATTTCTCATCACCAATTTGTATGTAAAACCTTGTCTCACAAAACCTCTTAACAATCGACGCTCCTAATAATGGATAATCTGAATTGGACAGTTTGCAAAATTATCTTCATGAATCAGGGCGAATTTTTGGAGAACCAAGATTTGAAAGATAGCCAAATCGATATAAATTTTACAGCTGCTTAATGGTGCATGTCGGTGAGCAATAACCCTATAATATATTTTATTGATTCACAAATCAGGATACTAGAAATATTTATCGAAATTTGAATTTAGATGTTCATATATAACAGAATGTCATGTCCAAAGAAAAATTCATAAGTTTGATGAAACCGGCACTTTCTATTCACTAGTTTTATTTATTAGAAAAGCATATGAAAAATCGGAATACCGGGTTTACTAAATAAAGCACCAACTACCAATAAATTTTTTCTTTATGTAGGTTATAGAAAATTTATTGGAAATTTATTAGAGAACCGTACAGTATCAAGCAGCTTAAGACCCCTCCTTATGACCAAAAAGCTATACGACACAATACTTTATAACCCTCTACAAGGCACAGATTCATCAATCTTTGGAATATTCCTCACTAATTTAGAACTTAGACTATAGAAGAGAGTTCGCTGAACTGATTCTGCTTTACCGATACAAGCACGACAGATGCCTGCTGACGCCCAGAACGTCAATTTGTAAGTAGTCCTTTCTTTGACACGTATTTCCCTAACCCTACAACCAAGAGAAATTCGATATCAATATTCACAGGAATCTCTACACAGCCCACGCCATTCGAACTACTCGAGTGTAATAGTGTTCACCCTCTTGTGCTTGCTTTTTATATATAAAATTGCATTCTAGGTCATGGAACTTTTGGAGGGAATTCTTTCACCAATTGTTGATAATTCTTGTCTTTTTGTTGCATAGAAATTCTCGTACCACAATTTCAAAGTCTTTCCAGGCTGCCTTTTTCTTTCCCTTCCAGAATTTGACCAAAAGCGGGGTCCTTCATTATTTTGCGCATTTGAGAGCCCACAAAAATTTCCTATTTAATATTTTCATCCCTTAATCTTGGGACTTTCGATTTAAGATATTGGAAAGCATCTTCATCCTTGTTTATGGATTCATTGAAAATCAATCCTGAGGTAGGTGTTTTCATCTACCTGCTTAAATAAAAATTATAAAGATTATACACAGGCAGTATACAGAAGGGAAGATGTCTACTATGAGTAAGGTGGCGTTCTGATTTTATTTTTTATCTGCAGCTATTGGTTCTAGGAGAACCAGGATTTTAATTTGTAATTTTATCTCATAAAACTTCATAAAACATCTTGGTTTTTGATATGAAATAAAGTGAGTGTTGCTAATTTCACCTCCGTATAATAGAACAGAAATTTTGTAAGTCCTTTGCGAACCGAAATTTTAGAAAAAAAATATTAACTCTACTCACCACCTTTTAAAAGGTGGAATCTTGAGAAGGGGTGAGCTGAGGAGATGTTGTTTTATGAAAGACCCAACTAACTTTTACACTAGCAATCACCTCCTGAATTTTGTCGCACGAATTTGGAAATTTGGCTGTATTCTGGTATGTACTTAGAAACCTTATGAATGTGTAGATGTTCATTGGAGAAATATTTACTTTTTAATTCGTCCTTTAATGAATATTTTTTTGGTTATTGGTTCCAATTATATATGTCGTCTCTCACTAATATAGACCTTGTGTATTATTAAATATAAACTACAATAATTGGAACAAGCATAAAACAATTATCCATTAACTGGGTCGTGATAAAACTAATAAAACAGAAATTTTCCACAAAATAGCATAATTGTTTCAAATTCAATTTAAACAGATTCAATTCAATTTTGAGCTATAATATTAGCAATTATAAAGATGAATTCAACAGTTTCCGTATCTTTGTATCTTCAAACTAATTTGTTCTAGATTGGCAACCCTTTTGTTTGCTCAAGCTTCATCGTCATTAAAAGAGCAGAAAAAACAATAAAACGCATTTCATTTGTTTCCACCACATAATCAATTATTTTTAGCATAAGTATCTCGAGAAATATATGTGTGTGTACCTTTCGTTTTTGATTCTATATTTTTTTGAATAAATATTACAAAATAGCATATTATTATAGTATATTGTTGGCTTAAATTGTCCTAAATAACTGGACAGTTCGGAAAACCGCAAGAAACATGTTAGTTACTACCAGGGTATTACGCGTTACGTTGGACTGGGTGCGACGAGTTTCTCTACTTAAATCACGAACTTAAATCCAACCTAACAACCCAAAGGAATAATTATACTGCAACAGTCTGAAACAGAAGGTAAATGGATTATTTATGTTAACTGATCGACTTAACTGAATGTCGTTTGCTGAAAGTTGAAGTTTATTATCAAGCTATTACAAGGCAACGCGAGGTATTAAAAATTTTTATAGGTAATAGAAATTTCATTTGTTCGAATTATTGTGAATGAAAATGATAAAGTCTCCAGTATTATTTCTCATGTACATACAGAATCTCCAAAGCAGAATTCCCGAAACCAAGAAAATCAAAACTCGACTTCACAAGGTTCCAGTTCTCTTATATTCAAATGTTGTAAGTTTTTGGGAAAAATATAAACGTGGAAAACGAGAACATGAAAGGTCAGAAACAACTTTCTTTCTCAAATCAAATTCTGATGATTTAGTTTTCAACAAGTATTTTTAGTCAATAATATGACTTAACAAAATAATTTCATCTGATATGAAAATTTTCAGGGCAGAACCGATAGAAATCAATTGGTTCTGGAGTGAAGTATCTCAAGATGGCATTTTTTGCTACCAAGATAATATTATATAGATCAAGATAAATAGATATCCGAGGGTACGATATCGGGTGTGGCAGTACATCCCTCTCCATTCCATTATAAGGTGTATTATGGGATCAAAAAGTAGCAGCTATTTTTGTATACTCACATTTGAGCTATTATGTCGATCAATAAATTATTCCTGGCCGCTTAATAGCACCTAATAAAACTGTCAATAATAAACTTCCAAAATTGAAACATATAATGTATTGTTTTTCAAAATATACTCCATTAAGAGCAAAACACTTTTGCATGCTTTTGAACCAATTGTCTAAGCATTTTTTAATTTCTGATATATCAATTTTTTGATAAAGATTTAAAATTAATCGAAACGTCAAATTTTATCTTCTAAAAATTGATGAAAAAACTAATTTTAAAACAGAAGAGACCTAAAATAAAGACATTAAGAGACAAAATTACTATATGAGAAATCTAAACATGCAATAATGTTGACAGGTTTGAGTCAAATTTATATTATTTCAAAAGGTAGTTCAATTTATTAATTGTTTTAAATATAATAGTACGTTATGAAGCACATATACGACAAATACTTGGAATGTCTTTGATAGCTCAGTATTAATTCTCTGTACAATCAAACTATAAGTCATGGATTCGAGTCTGGTCTAGGAAAATTCAACTTTACATTTTTTTGTGTACTTACCTAAATTGTGAACATTTAGTAGTATTTCAATTATAAAAACCGATTTTTTGTAGCAAAAGTATCTGAGTGTAGTGATTAATGATTTATTCAAGAAAGCAGACGTATAATGGGTACATTATACAATTATCAAAGCTCAAAAAATCAAATCAGACAAGGTGTATCTCAAGTTAATCTACTTAAATTTCATAAACTGATTTCTCGTATTTTGTCATAAGTCTTCAAATCATTATCATCTTTCCCAATATTTTTTGTTTTCACATTTGATTGATAAATTTTGAAAGATCTGTTGGTTTAAGATACTTTAAATACCAAGATTAAACCGACCGAAAAGGTCCCTAGTAAATGAGGTATTCATTTCTCTCCCTTCTATAAGAAGTTTGCGCCAAATATCCAACCAGCGAAAAAAATGCACGAGAGGAGAAAAAATCTATTAAACTAAACACGGGAATGATTTTACCAAGAGATTTACCTTTCTCAGTCATCCATATATTTATAGAGCCTAGTGACGATGTCGATTACGAATTCAGGAAGAGTATTTGATAGTAACGCAAGAAAAAAGTTATTAGCGATAAAATGAGCTAGTTGTACATCACGAAGTGCGATCAAAAAGGACAGTGAATAAATTTTTATATATTCAATTCACTACGAGGATTGCTGCTTAAGTTTTGACATATGGCAACACTAATAAAACTATGTCAAAACTGATACTGCCATCATAAAATTTGACGAACTCAGAACATGTTATCATACGAGTGCTATTTGAGTTCTTCACAGATACTTGAAACATTCATAGCCATCAAAAAATGGAATTATACATTTTCGTACGATGATTTTCTATGACATTCTACGTGGATAAATCCAACAGTAGTGTGCCGATTAATTTGATTCGACTTTTGGTGATGGAGCACCATCTCAAGCCAACGTGGAAGCTAGTTTTTCGAATTCAATCGAGGAATTGATGCTGTGCGTAATTAGTTTCACTAACATGCCTTAGATACCGCATAATTTGACATTCGCTCAGAAAAAAGCTCGTGTCGATTGGTGTAAAGAAATTCTGAAAAAATTCAATAGCAAAATTCAATGAATCCGAGCTAAATAACAATCAACTGTATGGTTCTTTCAAGATAATTATTTACCAATGCAAACTCTTACACATCAGGTCAAACAAAAACGTTTTTGAAGTGGTGAAGAACATGGAATTGATGTGTCATCTGCCGTACAGTCCTTGTTCAGCACCCAATGATCTCTTCTTATTTCCGCAGATCAAAAATAAATTGCGAGGTCAACGTTTTTCTACACCTGAAGAAGCGGTTGATGCTTTTAAATCAGATGTTTTGGAGGTACCTCAATCGGAACGGAGAAAATGTTTCGACAATTGGTTCAATCGCATGTAAAAATGTACTGATCGTAATGGAGAATATTTTGATAAATATTGAAGCTATATACAATTACAAATATTTGTTTTTATGTGCCTATCTCAAAATTTAAGTAGCAAACCCACTTATTGCCGTTATGTTCAGACAAGCAGTGACAATTTTGTATTAGTTCCATCTTATAGTATGCTACTTTAGCTATTCAGTGAATGACGTGAAATGCGTATGTTGAGCAGTGCATGTACATTAAGCTTTACTACAAGTTAAAAAAAACGTACTCATGAAATGTTAGAATAGTTGTTCGAACTGAAAATAACTCAGTTAAGGATAAGAAATGGTAATCCAAAGTAAATAAAGATATGTGAAACTGTTCAAAAGAGGAGTGGAACATAAAAATAAATAATCAGAAATTAGTATGTAAACACATTGACAAGTGGAAAAAGATAACGACGATAACCTGCATCAAAAAATGATTGATTTATTGCGGCCTTCAGTTAACCTCTCGTTTATCAACCATCACATCATCTCATCTTGGAAGAGGAAATTTATCCCTGATAGTTTTTCCATATTAACATTACATTATCTTGTTTATTATTCACTAAACTGTTTGTTTATTTTTAAGTCTGTTAATGTCACATGGTTAATGTTCTCTACACAACACTAGAATTATCATATAAACCACATTAGGTATTTATGAATGATTTATCTATTATTTTGAGATAAATCTGACAGTTTACTGGTGAAGAGCCTCTTTCACTTTTATTTTTCCTAATTAATTTATGTCTTAGTAAAAATTCTTTTGCTCGATCGTATTCGTATAATAATGTATATTTTAATTTATTATTTTGCATTCCGAAATTTTAGGACAGTTCAATTTCTTCTAGTCAAAATCTCAGATATTTTAGGTTTTCAATTATTCAACATTCTCACAAGTTTAAACCAATTATCTCTGGATTCATTTATAAAAGTTCTCACTTACTTGTTAAACGTTCGGTGGAGGTTTTCATAACTCCTTTTCGATTCGTTGATAAGCAGCTTTGCTCAATTTTTAATAATTCTACTAGCTAGTTCATGATTTCATTATTATATTCTGTTCCTTGGTCTGTCCTTATTCCTTTTATTATACCGTATGTTGGTGTGAAATTGTCAAATATTGTTTTTGCAATTGTCTGTGCTTCTTTGTTTTCAATCGGATAATTTTTTAGATACAGTATTGTGATACAGTAACGGTTTCTGTTTCGTCTTTGTACACACTATTTCGAATGATGTAACTGTCGTACGTAAAATAATAAATTTTTCCTCATGACCTGGTATAGCCTTTATAGACATTATTTTCTTTGATAATCTATTATCTCCAACATGCTCTCAAAATATTGAGTCGTTGTGGTATTTTTTTATGATCTTTAAAATTTTTTCGCAGATACATAATTGTATATTATCTACTCTTGTTTTAGCATCTTCTATTTTTTCATTGTGCACTTGTTGAATATTTAATCACTTACGTATATTTTCATTTCTTTCACATCAAATTTTACCGATACCTTATCAAGCTTTTCCAACATTCGCCCTAAATCGAAGTTGAATTTTCCTATAGGTGAATTATCTTCAAAATGTAGGATGACGATTTATGCGCCTTCAAGTTATTTAAATAATTCATCACTAAAGGTTTTTCTAATACATATGATTTGCCTCTTGCTCAAAACAAGATCCTGTTCTAATTGGGCGTTTTCCTATCTTCTTTAGAGATTCTTGATATGCTGTCCGCTGAATTTGCTTGTGCTATTTCAAAATTGCATTCTTATAGTCAAGTTTAATTCTGGTGAGCTTCGAATTTGGATCTTCCATTGAAAACAGATGAACTAGAGATTTATTATCCTTTTTAACTATAAATCGTGATATAATTGTGGGTTTGTTAATTTCATTTTTCTTAAAACCTCGAGATCCATATGCTACGGTTAGATCAATGCTATTGTAAGAATAATTTGTTTATGTAAATTTGGGTATTTAAGAATTGGTGGGGTGATTAGACCGTTTTTTAAATTTTGTAATGAGTTTTTACACTCTTGCGACCTATCAAATTTCCCATTTTTCATTGAAAGTTGGTTTAGGGGTAGACATATTTAATCGAAATTCGGAATGAAACGTCTTGTGATAGTTACAAAATGCAATAAATCTTTTAGCATCGCTAAAATTTTTCGAAACTAGATTTTTTTCCTTAACTGAACATTCCGCCTTGGTGGAAGAACACCTCCACTCGATAAATTGTGATCTAAATACGTGAATTCTCGCCCGAACAATTGGCATTTTTGTGGATTTAATTTAAAATTGAATTTGTGACATGCGTCGAACAGCACATATCAAGCATATAACGAAATTATTTTTCTGGAGTTAAGCCTGAGAATGTTATTGACATCCTCGAAGAACTGTTAAGACGTTTAATTCAAATGGTAATCTTGTCAATCGAAAAGTGCCTGTTTTTGTTATAATAGAAATGTACTTTCTAAAAGATTGTTCTGTATATAATGAAAATCTGACCTAAGGTCTAAAGCTGAAAACCATTTTGACCTGCCTAACTGGTCCAAAATTGAGTCTATTCGAGGGGAAGGAAATTTATCTGTGCCGTTTCAAGCGAGACAAGCAATACTGGACTATTATAATCTGAAATTGAGGGTTCAATAATTTAGTCGATTTTGGGAGCTAGGTGCGATAGTTTTTAATATATCCGATATCTTTTGTTCATAAACATTGTTGTGCTTTCATTCTGTTCTTTGTATCGAAATACAGTCAAAATTCGTATTTAGAATTCTGAAATATGGGTTTTTCCTTGATATGATTGATCTGGCAATAAATACTCCCGGTGCTATTTCTACGACGGTATTTTTTCTCCAATTCTCAGAATTTTCTAGTACTCCTCATATCTGGAGGGTATCGCTAATATATCATACTCTGGATTATCGAAAATTTAAATAGTTATTTTTTTGTAAACTTGCAAGTTATGTGTAATTGAGAATAATCGAATATGCAGTTGTTTTTACTCATGAAATCTCTACCTATGTTTCCATTAGTTGCTATAGGGAAATTTTTTCACTTCAAAAAAACAATGATGGAAAGCTCCGTTATTATTATATAGAATATTCACTTTGCCTAGGGTTTCTGCTTGTACCTCTAGTACTTATTATATCGTTAGTTTTAATTAAACGATGTGGGAAATTTTTGAAAATTTTAATTAATGAGATTTCTGCTCTCGTATGTATTATAAAATTGTGTTATCATATGGGCTTGTTTGGATTTATTCGTGATTTCGCCTTTTGTTTCATTATGCACATTCAAAATCCCAATTGTAATTGATTTCCACTCATCTCCTCTTTAGCTCTTTCGCATACTCTTACATCTTTGTTGATATTATAATTGTTATTTCTGTTGGGTTTCCTGTCGCTGCCTTGATATTTGATATATTCATTTTCACGGTTATAATTGTATCTGTATGTCTTTTCTTGCGGCTTACCTATGCCTTCAGCTGACACGAATTTTTATAGTACTTCCTGTGTATTAGCAAAATTTCGTTTTAGAGAATTCTGCTGTGGCGCCATTGTCACTGCCGTAACTGTCGCTTCTGTCGTGGTTTTCCCTTTGCAGGCCATTTATTCTGATACGTATGCTGTCTCTATTCTCTCTGCCAACTTGCCCACTTCAGCTGGATAACTTATTTCTTTCTTACCATTTTGACGTACTTTCTTTAGTTTAGCTAAAAGAAGACTAGAATTATCTCCTCTTATTCCAGACTTGAGTTTATTTCTAATGTCTGTAATTGTGTTTATCGCGTTTATTAATCCTCTGGCCTTGCCTGTTAATCCAGATCTAATTAACCCTCATTTTCCTCGTTTCTTGTGTTTAGTTGCAATGAATCTCTTGAATCCAGAAATGATTGTAACTTACCCGCTTCACCTTTGAGCTCAGTTGGTAATACTTTACTTGCAGAATTAAAGAGTCATTCATAGCTCAAGCTATTTTCACTATTCGCCTATTGTTTCTAATAATACTATACTTATTTCTTGGAATATTAATATTACAATTTACCGCCTCGAACGACGTAGAGTTTGTGTACTATTACTTAATTACTCCAGTTTTAGCTTTAGCAGAAATTATAAGGAGTTACTGAATTATCAGTTATTTCACTCTCTTGCTTATTAAAATCAACAACCATTAATTTTAATTTATTGCTCCTTCTGTACTCTAATACTTTTTGTAAAATCTCTAATCTTTTGTGTACGGTGGGTTTTCCAAACTAATCATAAGAGCTTTATTATCATGACAACTGTTACGATATGTAATAACGGACATCAGTCCGCGTTGAAGAAATTTTCTCCTTTATCATAAAGTTGTTTTCAACCACTCCGTTGTCCTGACCCTCTTATTTCGAATCTATCTCCCATATGTGCTAACTAATTTTCACATTGTACCTGAGGAACGATGCAGCCGTTGTAATTACACTAAAAGTTTGCACGATCGCCATGTGGTGATTGAAGGGTCGCCATGTGTAACCACATCTATAAATCACTGGTATATTTTCAACTTACACATTAAATCACACAATATTATGTTTACTGACACGTTGGTCAGTAATTGCATTGATAGCAATGTCACTGTCGACAACTACATATGTGTCTGTGTCTATTCATCTGTTGTGCTGTCATATATATTCACACAAATATTATCATTATTATTTATAAGATGAATGTTTTATAGATACAAGGTTTATTATATTATTATATTGTTATATGCTAATGGTACGTGTTTAGATTGAGTCGGACTAACTTTTATTGATTTATTGCGGTGTAAAGTTAACCTTACTGTTTTTAACGACCTTCTCGTTCATCAACCATCACAACTGTTAGAACTATCGCTTATCTGAAGCTGAATAAGGAATATATGCTCATATTTGTCAATAGTATAGCTAATATTATCGGGTCCATTACATTAACATGTTTCATGAGTGTATTGCTTTATGATTATTACTTTCACTAAATTCTCAAGAATCTAACTAAACACTGATTGACGAAAAATGAATTCAAACAGTATGCTAGTTTAAATCAATCAAAATTTGACGAAGAGATAGTAATGACATAATGGAAATTTTTTTCGAAGAAACAGTCCCTTTCATTCTGATCGAAGATACTAATTCATATGCTGTGGATAAATCGCAAAACCCACAACAATACGGAAATTTAACAGGGAATGAAAAAGACGTTAGTGCTGCAATGATAAAATTTCTGTACATTAGTGAAGCACAAACAAGTATATAATGGAATTTTGGGGCAATATGAATCGAAATGCTTCCAGTTGTACTCCATTATTTTCATTTCTTTGAAAACGCAATAAAATTGCGGACTAACAGTAAAGGAAACTTAGAAATGGTCTTGTCTGTATGAAAACAGAAAGCTAAACAGAATGTCCTTACTGTTTTAAACATCCATTTTGTTAAATTGGAAAATGGCGGACTCTCTATGGAACCGAATGCATGATTACAACAACGAATTGTTTAGCACTGCCCCATCGTATCAAATGATGTACTGCCCACAAAAATTTTTCAAAAAGAAACTTTTTCTAAAATAAAACTAATAAAGTTAAGGAAAAAATAAGTCTTCGCATTGGTTGCAGAAGGAATTCAACCTGCTTGGAGAATAGAGTAGATTGTGAAAGGTTCATTATTTAGAGAGTCTACCACCTTTAGAAAAAAAATCAGTAACTCATGAACCATGTTATATATATATATACATTTGAGTTCCTGAAAATAACATACAAGTCTCGAGTCAGACTTTTGAAATTTTTTAGTTGTGTGAATTTACTTGACATTTTTTGCCATGTTTAACAATATTTAATTATCAGCTAGATATTCACAAAAATTCCATTATTCCATAATTTTCAACCCTTTCAGTCCAGCCATCTTCCAATTTGACAATAATAACAACTTTATAGATTTCAGTTTACTGAGAAGGCATTAAATACAATTTTACTCTAACTGAACTAAATTTAATCATTGAATTATCTGTCACATTGGGTAGTAACTTTGATTTATGCAGGAAAAATGTAATGTTTGCTTTTTCAGTGAACAAAAGTGTACCTAAAAATAACGCAGAGAAAAGTTATTTTGTCCGATCTGTGGAGAGAAACCTTATGTGTGGAAAATTGTTTTGAAATATTCTTCAGAGTATAAAATTGTACTTTTATTTTTTTATTCTAAATAAATTTTCAATAATTATATTTTCTATTCATTCCTCAATGAATGTTCTGTTTTTGTAAGCCACCATTAATATTTATTCACTCCCCAGAAGCCATCTATCCGTATTAGCAGTAATATTCTACAACTTAAGGACCTACACGTGCTGCATGTAATATAGCACAGGGAGCACAGTACGACATAACGTGTTTGATTGTCAACGGGTTAAAAGGCGTATTTTAAGGTAATGTTTTGAGTAGTCGATCACCATTCATATTTATTTGAGATATCATCACAGCTGGACGTTATGTCTATGATCTTTTGTAATCAATTCCAAACCTTATTTCTAGTCCATGTTATGAGAGAGTAATAAAACCTAATTACGAAATCAAAACTAAGTACGGCCATTTTAAGTACTATTATAATAAGGAGCAAGTTATGTATTCTTAACGCTTTAGTTTAGTTGCAACTTGCAAAGTACATTGTACGATCTAATGTGAATTCTAGTGTGATTATGATAAATCTGTAAAAACAACGTAAACGCCGCAAAATCGGTACTTTTACATATTGAATTGTTTTCAATAACTTACAAACATGTATGTAAAAGTAATGATAACACAGCGGAATTATTTAGTAGTACGTTTAGTGTTGGAGAATCTATGATTTATAGACTTGTTATAGAAGAGAAATGTGGTGAGTTTCAAACAGCACGTAAAAATCCTGGAAAATGAAAATTTCAAGTGGAAAATCAATTGCAAGAAAGACTTCGAAGAAAAGTACATGCGTTCTTCTTTAGAAAAGAATTTCCGACAATAAACAAAGTTCTTGTCACGGTTCCAGATGATCAGGTTCCCCCTGAATTAAGTCGTAGCACACCTTTAAACAAAATAGGTTCTCGCTGGAAAAAGCTTTTCAATTTCAATAGAAAGAAACGATATTGTAGTATGGAGAATAAATTATTTAGAATAGAGATGTCAAACTAAGTTTAGCAGAGGGCCATATATTAAATTTTGAATTCGTGGATGGGCCAAATTGAAAATAAAAAAATGAACTGACCGACTTCTCTTTTTTTTTTGACTAGCTCATTGATGTCAGGTATCATATTCGTTGTAGTTATTTTAAAAATTGATTGGAGATGTTCATTCGTAAGTCTTGTGCGATGTTTGTTCTTATTTATTTTCATGACGGAAAACATCTGTTCACATAAATAGGTACTACCAAACATGTAGAGAATGCGTACTGCATGCCTTTTTTGATTTCGGGTAATCTTGAAATATTGTGTATAAAATGTAAAAACATTAATCTCATTGAATTTTTCTTCGAAACGATTGATGAATTTTTTTCAGAAGAACCAATTTTTTTTGGTTCACTATGCCAAGTGATTTTAAATGAGGGAAATGGTCCAAAGTTTGATTTTTTACCTGATTTTCCCATAGCCTCAACTTTATTTCAATGGCTTGAATATATGGATACATTTGAGTGACAATCAGATTTTTACCCTGTAACTTTATATTCAGATCAGTCAAGTATTTATTCATATCTACCTAAAAGGCACAATCAATCCACCAGTCATTGCCATAATCAATTGGTTTGCCTTTACCTAGCACGAAAGCTTGAATATTTTAAAACTACTCCTCGACTGAGCCAACGAAATTCGGTGAAATCTCCGTGATTTCGTTCTCTGTTCCTTATAAAATTTACAATTTTAATTATAGGTTACATGACATGGTCCATCTTTAAATGTTTGGATGCCAATGATTCCTGATGAATTCCACAGTGTAATCCCACAAAATTTCCTGACGTTTTCTGTTTTAATTTAGTTACAACGCCGGAATGGCAGGAGCGCCATCCGTAGTTGTACTGCGTATATTCCAATCGAACTCATATTCTGCTCAATTGCAGAATAAATATCACTTGCTATTGTAGTACCTGTTAATAGAACGCACTTCAATAGTTCTTCAGTTACCTATTTCTAAGCTACTGTTAATGCCTCGTATAAAAACAGTTGTATCAACAGTATCATGACTCTCGTCAACAGCTAGTGAAAAGTTTGTAAATTCATTAATTTTCTCCTTCAGCTGAAGAGCCAAATGTTGAGATAAATCATTTATTCTAGAAGGAACAGTGTTTCTGAGAGCGAAATATTTTGAATTATTGACTTTTGAAATGGAAAGGAAACATCGGCCACATTCAACATACAGTCCTTAATAAAATCACTATCAGTGAGAAGTTTTGATCTTTCCGTGATTTCTATTAAACTTGATTTCAGGGCATCTTCGCTGTCTGTATTAGCTTTAGTAAACATCGATTGTTGACCTTTAAATTTAGATTATGAAGATAACAATGTGTCGATTGTTATTTTTTCAGTGTAACAATCGAATTTTGACTTACGATTCGTATCTTCGTGTCTCTTCAAATTTAACTCCTTATAAACAGCAACTGTTTTATTACAAATCAAATACAGTGGCTTACCTTTCCATTCTATATATACAATTTCCCATTTAGACTGAAAACTCTGCACACACTTTCAACTTTACGTTTATGGCAAAATCGTAACAATTATGGATATCGCACGCGCACGACAGAAACAAATGCGCAATACCTTCAGAATCATTACTTCGCAGTACAATTAAAATCCTTCTCCAACCGTTTCGTTTCGATTACTCGACTCAACTGACTCACGTCGTGGCGATGCACTCGTTTTATATGGTTAAGGAAGGTTATAGTCTAGACTCAAAGCGCATAGAAGATTCTATCGTTTTCGACCAAAATAATAGGATATATCCGCTTGCTGCTAAGAGTTGGCGATACTTTCTCTCGCTTGTCTAGCCCTCCCTCCCTTGAAATTACTTATAAACATCCGTAGATTTAAGAGTACGAGTATTTAAAACATCCGTAGAGGAATCGAATGAAGTCTAAAAGCTCTAAAAAAACATGATACTTCTTGTTGTGACACATTTCGATCACGGACCTTATTCAAACGGCCCAGGGGCTGGACGCGGCCCGCGGTCTATTTTTTTGACATGACTGATGTAAAGACTATAAAAGAAATGAGTTGCCAAAGGAGAAATATATTTTACCTAGATAAAAAATACATCAAATAAATTTTGGCAAGATAAAACTGTTACAAGTAAAAAACAGGCTTTCACAAATTATTTATCTACTGATTAAATCCCCCAACAGGAAAGAGGCGTAGTCTGATAATACTACACATCGGCTGTTCAAACGGTTTTATTAAAAGTGCTTTATTGAGTTTTAAATGGGAAAGAAATTGTCTAATTAGCATCAATTTTCAAAGTATTTGGGGTATTTGATCCACGAAATTAAGCACAAACTACAAGCAAATATTGACCATGTCCTTTTATTAGTGCCTACACAAGTGTAGTATTATATTCAACTGCTGGATCACCAAATATATTGATTCCATACAACATATTTGAGAAAATTCTACGTATTTTTACAAAATCCTTCATAACGTCCAAGATCGGCAATCCTTTTAGCAAAAGCCGAAGCAAGTAGCAGTAGCAGTAGCAGCAAGCTATCACAGTTTTTTAATGATATAAGATCTTCAGAAAATGAGATTCAAAAAGTATTTGCAGGCATATCATCTGAATTTTTCATTTCTAGAGACCGAGACGTTGAATCATTAGTAAGCTTTTACAGCAGGTAATTCAGCTATGAGCAGAACCTTCCAGAATTAACGAATTCTATATGAATATTAACAAAAAATATATGGGATAGATTTTATATTTTGTTTCATGTACCTTAGTGCCCACACGGCGCGTACGTGTCTGAAGTAATTAATTATATAGATGGTATCTATGGAAGTCTATGACATGAAGACATTTTATATATTGTAGCAAAAAAATGATTTCACACACAATTTTCCGAAAATATAATTATGACTAACATTTTGCATGTTTTCAATGAACTTATTCAACTTAACAAAGTTTGAAAGAGTCAATGTTTGATATAATTATGAAAATGATCTATAGTATCCTTTATTTTAGAAAAAATGTGAAGGGATATTTAAATTGATACGTTTACATTATCATTTGAGTCTTATTGAATTGAAAAAGACATTGAGTGAGCATGGACTGGATACCGTTAGTTGGTACATAAAGTCAAAACAATAACATACGCGACTTTTACCGTGATAAGAAGCATTTCATTCATATCTCGGCATTATTTTCTAAATATTATTTGGAATTGGTTCATTCACTTTCATTGTCATTCACTTTCAATTCAGTCATCAATTTTCTTATGAGAGGAGTCAATTTAGTGATGATAAAATTGTATAATTTGGGAAATAAATCTGGATAATGATTGATTTTTATATTCAAGTCGAAATTGCGAGTTTTATATGAATTTGTATCTCTGTACTACTGTACTCTGTACCTGAGTATTAGCTTATCTTACATCTATTTCACATGTAAATAGCTATGTTTCTATAAATTCCATGGAAGCAACTAATTAACTCGGGTTATGAAATATCCTGTGATGAAATGCAGTTTATAAACATAATTATAGTGTATGCCATTAAATATTGAAATAATCCTATAATCATAGTGATCGGTCAGTGATGATGTCAGCAGTGTATAAAGTATTTGATAACTTATAACGCCACTCAAGGCAAATTTTATGATATTCTGATTTTATTATTATCGTACAATGCATCCATATTAGGATCAAACCAAACCATTTCTCATTGGTCTCCTAACAGAACAATGTTTCTTGCTACAACTAGATTCGAATAAATTACGACCTTCGAATATTCAAATATCATATTGGATTCTAAATAAATAATTCGTCTCTCGTCAAATTCGATTTTTCATTAGTTTTTTTTTGAAATAACTGCTTGACTTGGAGCTACATCTTGATTGTTCGAATCAGGTCTCAAGCTTCACCTTTCTCATTGCCGTCCTATTGGAGGAACAGCACGTTAATATTATTGAAGCATATTATAAAGGACATTAAAATCAGATCACATTTGTTAAATTTCTTGGCATAATCGACCAAATGTGTCCATAATTGGAAGCATTGTATAGAAACTGTGTATCCATGAGACGTGAAAATACCTGTGAATTCTCTTCCAGTTCGTTTTGCATTGCTATTGATCGTGATAGTGTGGTAAAAAAGCCATTCGCTATCGTCCTCTACAAATGAAAAATGAAATCTCATGGAGATCAATGATGCGAATTTTGATTAAAGACTTGAATTTTTACAATTTCAATCCAAGAGCTGAAACTTATTGATAATTTTAAGTATGTTCAATAACCTGAATAGTTTGGTTGCACAGGGAGAAAAGAATGGTGACTTCACGGCTCCAGAGATGAGGCTCACTTTCATTGCAGTGGATTCGTTAAAAAGCATATTTAAACAATTGAGAACTACCGAGTGATTTAATGTTGAAAAACCATAGCATTCCGTTTAAAATAAGAAGTTTGGGTGCACTTCCAGTATAACCGGAAGTTTCAGAGAATTTAAATTATTTTAGCTGAAACGATCATTTTGGAAAACCCATGCAAGCAAATTTTCAGAGCACTAGTCGCAGTACTTTCCCATATACATATCGATTCAGCTCGTCGTGAAGGACCCTGTACGTTAGTATCTATGACAATTAATGCCAACTTTATTCAATAGGGAATTTTTCAGCTAATTATTACAAAGTAATTGTTAGTATTATTGTCTTTCCTAGTATAATTTCGGATGGTGTAACGGTTTGACGACTCAAAATAAATCTGTTTAAAAGTTTTTTAAACTGTCAACGTTTCGATCTTCCATTTGATCCGTATCAAGGCTAAAAATAAATGATACATTATAACTCAAACGTAGATAAAGATAAACAAGTAAGCAAAAGAATGTTAAATTAAAAGTATAACAATAATCAGAGAGTGTAACAATATAAATATCTATACATGTATATATAAAAGAATAGGACATACTGTATATAAGTTATAATGTACCATATATTTTTAACCTTGATAAATATCAAATAAAAGATCGAAACGTTGGCATTCTAAAAAACTGTTGGACAGTTTCATTTTGACTCCTCAACCCGCAACACATTCGAAATTATACTACGAAGTAATAGTAGTCCCTATATGAACTACCAATCTCCTTTTACTCAAGCTTTTCGTGGTCAGGATTATGAACAAAAGAATTGATACAATTGTCAGTGATAGTCTACATGGTGCTCTCAATGGTAAGTACATCTTATATATCTATTTCAATCATTTTTATATTATTTTTTTGCGGCTTGAATCATACATGAAATCCTAGTTATTCAAAACTATTTCCGTTTTATTATCATCGCTTTTAATTTTGTGATAAGTATTTTGAATTTATTTTCAATGGAAAATATCTATTACCTTATCACTATTATCACTATTAGAGTTTTATTCACAAATCAAGTTAATTAATTCACACGATATTATTGATTCTTACACTATTCTTCTAATAATCATGTATTCTCATCAAAAGCAAATCAGTATGCAAAACTTCTAGTTACTACGCTGAACAAAAGTCAGTTGATACTAAATCAGAAATTGCAGCTGAACAAACCAACAAAGACAGGACGTTTTATAAAATATAGTGAATACGTAATACGTAAAACCCTTTTAATATTATAATTATATTACACTGATCAGAAATTAGTAAGTAATAGTGTTTATGTTTATATTTTTGTAAGAAATTTTGTAAGAAAATTCATTGAACTAATTCAAAATTTAGTAAAGTTGGTACTTCATTGAAAACAGTTAGATGTAGTCCGTTGTACATCACATGATATATGAATGGTATTTGAAATTCAAATAACTTAGATTGTATATTAATTAGTAATTTACATATTATTATACAGTACTAATTTAACGCGGGGCAACAAATGTAGAAACTTGATATTATTCAACCTCTAAAACAAACAAAGTCTAGTTAGCTGTATCGATGAAACTATAAATAAAAAAAAGATTGAGAATTTAGTTAGTTTTACCTACGGTACAACAACCTGTAAATGAAATTATATATTTGAGATACAAGAAAACGACAAGTTATTTCAATGATTCTATTAATACTGATAGTAATCACCATTTACACCAATGCACTTTTGAAACCAATGTTCCCATATCTTAAAAGCTTAAGCCACTCATGTTTTAAAGTTCTCCCAAAAAATAAATAAACTTCTTCATCTATCTCCGTGTTTTCCAGCATGGCGCCCACGCTCCCACAGATTGTCAATTTGATTGGGCCATTTAAATGTAATGCTAGATTACGATGGAAAACTGAAATATCAAAATATCAATTGAATTTTTAGCATCTTCAAGATAACGTTTCTAGACGGCAGGCTCTGCGTGGACCCTCAGACACTTTACAATCTCGTTAAATAACGCAGTTGTACGCATCTGAATCAAAGAGCTTCAATTTAAGAAGAAGATGAGCTTAGAGGAGTAGTGGTCCGATGATGTCTAGCAAAAAAAGAAACTCGGAGGGTGAAGATCAGTCTCAAACGTCGCGGGTTAGCTGACTGACTCCAACATAGTCTCAGAGCAATTCTTTTCTTTACAGACAAGTGTGTATTTAGTCGTAGAATTCGTTTCAATTCAAGCTTTTTTAATTAATTTGAATTTTAGTTTTCCATTATATGTTTTGAAAATTTACTTACGGTGTTTCGTTAACAATTTCCTAGTATATGTTACATAGAGGGGCATAAGAAGTTGAGAAAGACTTGGGTCGGGCATCGCCGAAACAATTTGGGAAACACTAATCTATCTCATACTCCGTCGTAAAATGTCGACTACGTGAGTGTTTCTCTAGATTAAAAAAAGTTTTTATTTATTTAGAATAACATAAATATAATCACTTCCGCCGTATACATTGTTTCAAAATACCAACTTCCTCAATCCGTCTGAAAAATATGCATTCCTCAAGTTTGACCAAATCGAATTCGAAACTGCTGACCGGCAAGCGAATGGATAGAGCAACAGTTCGTAGCCTGATGTAACTAATTTGACTGTGGTGAATGCGTTATGATGATGGAAGACCACGTTGAATGTCGTTAAGCCAACTTTTGCTGGTAGCAATTAAAGGAGAGGAGTTACAGTTACCACATGCAGTTTATCTAAATCTCACAGTTACGTCCGCTTCTACGAGATTGTACTATATGTCCCTCTCTTGCGACACTGGCGTCTTCGGTGTTGAAATTAAGTCCTTTTGCCGATATCTAGCAGCTAAGAATCGAGATAAATTCTCATGTGATTTTTACGGAATACGGAAGAAAAAAAAAGGATCTTACACATAGAAAATAGTGAACAGGAGCAGCTTTTCCGTATATAAATTACGGATTGCGCTATTCGAATAAGGGCTTTTGTTATATACTAGTCACATATCATTTGAGTGAATAGTCGAATACAATTTACAAAATTGTGTCTGAATGATGATTGTAGCAACGAGTAGAAAACTTTACTTTGCGAAGTAATCTTATTCACTTTGACAAATTGAATTATTTAATACCTCCATTCAAAAGCGTCAACACGCCGCAATATTGTATTATCCGAATGCGACAAGAAAGACTAAATTACCTGTTAGCGTGAGGTATGTATGCAAGACGTAGTGTCACCGAATTGATTAAAACATTTATTACGTGTTGAAACACTCTATTAGATATGGAGTGTGAGCAAATAAAACGGTTAACAATTCTTGACAGCAGCAATAAAATGTTTTATATCCTTTTGAGTTGAAAAGTGTCAAAAAATCTAACGTAATCTTGCTTGAAACGTCCATAATTGATGTCGGATATTGAGATCATGATCATAGTTTTTTTCTTTATTTTGACGGCTTAGTTCGTTTCAATGAGAAATTGTTAAGCACGAAAAGTACTGCAAAAAGATGTGGAGAGAAAAAACATGTGACACGGAAAGGCAACCCGATGTGCTACAAGTCGCTTTCTACTCTAGAACTTTGAGGCGCTCGAAGTTTCCTTATCTGCCTACCAGATTCAGCAACATGCAGCTTTTCAAAAATTGAAATTATTTTGTTGAGAATAAAAAAATATTGTTATAACATAATTCATTAGTTTATCGACGTCTGTTGTATAATGTACTTATTATACGTCTGCTTGCTCGACCCTAATAATACCTATTAATCACGGCAGTGATTATTCATTAATCACTAATCACAATGCGAACCATTTCTAAGAACTTCCTTTTTCGTGTATTCGATTCCATTTCAAGAATTTTCAAATCTTTATAATTGAATTTATGTTCTTTTGATATTTCATGGTTCGTTAATGCAGTTTTATTTTTTTAACGTATTGATGACCTTTTACTCTATTTTCTAAATACTGAGCTGTCTGTTCTATGTAGACAACGTCACAATTATAACAAGGTATTCGATATAACTTTTTTTGTTTCAGACTTCAGTTTAGTGAAATATTTGGATAATGTTTCATGTCCTCTATGACTTAAAACAACATACTAGTTATTTAAATAATTCGATAGTTGTTAAATATTTCTTTTATGGTTGTGTCCCACATGGATTCGATGTTTATTTTTTATGTGTGTGCTCTTGGTTCTCTATTCCTATTTAACATAGTAATGGATAAAATCATAAAACAAGTTCGCAAACTAAGAGGATACAAAATGGGAAATAAAGAGGTCAAAATCCTGTGCTATGCAGACGATGCGGTATTGTTGGCGGAGAACAAAAAAGTTCAATATGAAAATATCAGCGGCAAAGACAAAATCAATGGTTACTTCCAAGACACGGATCAGATGTAAGCTTGTTGGGATAACAAAATAATACACCAGGAAATGAAATTTAAATGTCTGGGAATCGAAATATCTGGACACGGGGACGTGGAGACGGAAGTAAGAAACCAAGCTACAAGAGCCTCAAGAGCAGCAGCATACCTAAATGACACAATCTGGCGAAATAAATACATTCGAACTGAAGCAAAAGCCCGCATATATAAGACTGCAATCAGACCTATATTATCCTATGCAGCAGAGACCCGACCTGAGACCTCTAAAACGAAACGGATATTGGAGATTACAGAAATGAAAATAGTTCAAAGAATAGCGGAAAGAACTCTAATGGATAGAGAAAGAAGTGAAAACATAAGACGAACATGCGGGATAGATAACATCAATGATTGGGTATGACGGAATGACGGAAGAACGAATTGTGAAAATATCAAGGGACAAATCTCCAGCAGGAAAAGAAGCCTTGGAAGACCTAGGAAAAGATGGAGTGACAACCTCCCAGTTGACTGAGCAGAGGCAATGATGTGAAAAAAAAACAGGCAATGATGCCTATACACAGCAGGAAGAAGAAGAAGATAGTTGTTACGAAAATCCTTGTACATATGGAAGGAGAAAATGTTTTGTATTTTCTCATCAATTCACTGATCCTTTTGAGTAATGTTGTTTCTAAAAATCGGCAGTTTTGGTAGTTGTTCTTAATTGTCAAAACTTTGTTAGATTCATAATTCATAGAATGTCCGAGGTTATCCGAGTGGTGAGTGAGCTCTTTTTTGTGAACATTATTTTCAAATGATCGCTCTGCTTAACAGTGATTACAATAATTATATTCAACTACACTACACTTGGTATTTCTGCATTTCATCAGTAAGTATAACAGAGAAGACTTGTGTGTCAGTAGTTTATATATAGTTGATGAAATATCTCAAGCTCTCTTTCTTTAAATGGGACTGAGACTACTGGAATGTTTCATCATCAAATGCTCTACAACTAGGATTTCTCGGTACTTTCATAGGTATTGTCTGTTTTCACAGTGACAGCAACTTTTGTGGATCAAAATGATCAAGGGTAGTTTAGAGTATCATTTACTTCTTTTGACATTGGAGTTTTGAATCTTGAATAACCTAAAAGGAAAGAAGGAAGATATGTTATCTTAAAGTATTTGTGTAATCTCGTATAAGCACTCAACGTTTCGAAAAACTAGGTATCTATTCACCGCAATAAATACCTACAATTAGTGTCATGACATTAGAATTTAAAATGAAATTTATATTTAAATATTCATCAGAATTGAACTAGTTCACTGAATCAGCGAGTTGATTGATTGTTTAATTACTATTTTCAGCTGTTCTCCGACTGCTACTGAAATAAACTACTCGTTTATACATTTCCATTTGAACTGTTACAATTTATTGGCCTTATATCTTACGAATCGCTGTGTAGGGTAACAACAAAACAATGTTCAGCTCTTGAAGTACGTTTTCCTATTCAATTAATACAATTTTATAGATTTCTAGGCGCCCCGACCTCGACCCAATTCAAATCAATAGAAAATTATCAAAAAAATTAAAGTTATTCAATACATTCAATTAATAGATAATGTTAACAATAATTGTTTTGCTTTTCGTTGTACCGGTTGACCCAATGAATAGCTCTGCCAATATATGCTCAGAAATCAACAGCAGATCTTGTAAATGTTGACTTGATGTAGAAAGGTTATGTAATATCTGGTAAAGGTGGAGTCGTTCCTGCACTTTTCAAAACTTCTTGTGTTAGCTGTGTAGAAGAGGTCTCTGTATATTGGCCAGATTCCAGAAACTTTGAAACCTGAAACCGCATTGCTAAGCGTTGCTACTTTTTGGAAGGCCTCATTCACCAATTGAGCTATTACTGTTTGTCCAATCACGCGGCCTGGATGGTAGCTTAGCCATTTATCACATTTGTGAGCGAATTTTGTTTCCAGAGGCCCAAAAGCTTTTCTTTTACTAGCACCCTTTGAAATTAATAATTTTGCGGCTTCCACCTGTTCATCTGTGACGATTCAACTATCCGAAGCTTTCCTCAGATAATTTACAGGCATTTTAAATTCATATTTGTACTCTGAAACAAAACATAGCAACACATGTACAAAGATATATAAGCGGGGTAAAGGTGCGTATGAGCACGCTTTCACGACAAGCTTCTGCACATACTTAACCCAAACCATCGAAACAGAATTGTAAGAATTTCAATGATTATTGCGTCATCATAACAACTTAAACAGTGACAAATAGACTAGACATTATGTCGCACTCGATAGCAAATAGCATATTTTCAAAAAAAGTTTTCATCACTACAAAAGATTACGCGTCAAATGTGACAAAATATCGTAAATATTTTAGCAAAAAACTTCGTTTACCTGTCAGAACAAAACGGCGCGCGAGCAGCCACTACGATACGAACGCTTTGCAGAACGTTCTGCGAGTTACTGGAGAGGGGGGTTGCCGTTCCTAAGCTCTTTACAGTTTTCAAGATATTTTGAATGCGCACACTTAGACGCTGCGCACACTTGACCCACATGACTCTATATTGCCCAAAATGATAAATGCATTAATAAGAATTTAAGTCAACTTAGTGTAATCTATGCTATAATCTTTTAGAAAAAAATTTCTATCACATAAAACAATTAATGTTACCTAACCTATGAAATCAACTTCACTCATAACGACCTGGCCTATAAAATAAAATGTCACTCATAATCGAAACAATAATTAATATGCAGCTGCATCCATAAGTTTATACATCAATGTGATTTTAGGTCTCTTAGCGTGATTCATTTTCGAAAAAAAAAAGGATATAATACGCTAGCGCTTTTGTAAAAGGTTATCTGATTGGTGAGTGTCCTCTTCGACGGACCAATGTCTGCTTCGAATTTGAACAGAGATTTCATGTACTATTCTAGGTATTTTATTGGTTGGTGTTTAACCTTTCATTTTAGTAAAAATAGATTGAATGTTAAGGGTGTGACTGTACTCTATCTTAATATCGTGTTTGAAGATTCCAGGAAATTTGGGAGTAACTGATTTCATATATATAAAAATGTATAAGAAGGTGAGATAGAAATGCGGATTAACATGTAAAGTTGATATCGGTTCGATATCCATGTCAGCGTCTGATGTGTTATGCAGAATTCGTTTCAAAAGATATGAATAATAAGTTTATAAAGTATTTGAAGGCTCTTTTTAAGAATTATTGGATCAGAAACTTTGAGGACTCTTTTTGTTTGATGGAATTTATCTTAGTATTGTGTGGATGATATAAATGATAATTTATATATTTTCTAGAAATCATTGGTTCTTTTTACCAATCAATCAAAATTCTATTATTGTCGTTTCTAATAAATTTAGTGTCAAGAAAAGGTTACAACTTTCCAGTATTCCCCTTTTCTACATTGAAAGATTGATAAAAAATTAAAAATTATTAAAAAAACTAATTTTTAAACAGAAGAGACCTAAAATCAAGAGCATTAATATGTCATCAAGTCTAAGAAATAAGGACACGGACAG